>NW_022985187.1:30499-71364 GCF_010093535.1 Lindgomyces ingoldianus
AAAAATTATTATAAACTATTCTTTAACCTAAATAACTTACTATAAAGATAGAATAGTAAGTAGCATAAATAGCACTAAAAGTAAGCTTTTAAAAAAAGATAGAAGTGTATTATAAAAGAGACAAATTGCTACTAAGCCTTACTTGTTAGGATTTATGCTTATATACAAAGTACAGGTCATGTGACCTCTAAACAGGTCAGGGGAGGCTATACTAGCCCGCTCTAGGACATCCGGCCTTACACCTACCTTAATGTGCTAACTATTGCTCTAAGCAAGCTTTGCTTTTACAGATCATTTATGAACTGTTGTAGTATTTTATTTTTATAAAGCTATTTTTTCTTCTTTTTCTTTAAAAGATTTTTTTATATAGAGATTAGTTTATTTAGGTTATCTGTTGCAAGTAGGTTATTTTTCTTTTTTTTTTTATAGTATAGTTTAACCTGTGTATATTAAAGCTTTAGTAGGCTATTTTTTTTTTAATAATAATGTCTTTTTTTTAATGCTTTTAATTTTGTATAGGCTAGTCTAGCCTTTTTTCTTTTTTTATGCTATAATCTTTAAGCTAAGAGAAAGGTTAAAAACTTTATATATTATAAAGCTATTATAGGTGTTAATTATATAATTAATGTTTACTTTTATATAGTTTTTTTAAAGTATCTTTATTACCTTTTATATAGCGCTTGCTTATGTAATAATGTTTAGTAATAGTAAAAAGTTTAGGTTAATTCTTAGGTATACCTTAAAGACTAGCAGTGTAGGTACTAGACTGTGTAGGCTAGCTGTGTTGTTTAGAGCCTTAACTGCTATCTGCAGAATAGCCTTATTATTTGTATAGTTACCTAGCTTAGTCTTTAGGATGTTAAACACTTATTAAAGAGGTGTGTGTACGCGCTTAACCTTTCTAACTACCTAATATGCTTTTATAGGCATCTGCTTACATGTAGCTTCTATAATTTTTACATAAGCTTAAAAATTCTCTAAAGTAAAGTTTATACTAGAGTTATGCATAATATAGTCTAGAGGTTCTTAATAAGTGTTAATCTAGCATTTGCATAGTGCATCCTAGGTATCTTGTGTAGACATAGATTTTAGGAATGTAGTAGCCTAAAATAATATGTCTATATTAATAATATGTAAGATATTTTTATTATTAATTTATATAACATTAATAATAACTTTATAGTTAAAGTAGGTGTTATTTTTAATTATAAACTTAAATCTTTATAGGGCCTAGTTATATAATTAGTAGAGATAGCAAAACTTCTTAATCTTTTCTAGCACTACAGCATTAACATTATAGCTAGCGCTAGTTAGCATCTTCTAGAGTCTCTCTATATAAGAGTGTCTAAATTAGTAGTAGAGGCAGTAGAGTTCTAATTTAGTAAAAAAAGACATAGATTTTTTCTTACTAACATTAAAAAAAAGTGTTTTTATTTTTATATAATAAAAATAGTAGTTTTATCTTTATGTATAATAACATTTAAAACATTATTAAAGTATGCTCTAAGTTAGTTAGCATCTGCTAGTAATAGTAAGAATAGTGTTAAAGTCTCTAAGATGTAATATGTTATGTTACTAACTAGGTTAGTAATTTATATAGTACTAATTAATTTTATTAATTCTTATTTTTTAAAGCTAATACTCTTCTTCTTTAGTGTTTAGTCTACTTTTATATAAGAAAATTCTTATAAGTATGCTTTAAGTTATAACTTCTCTACAGTAGAGATTCTTACTACGCTAGTATTCTATAGTTTACCTTAGTATACTATATAGTATTAATCTTTAAGAATAAACTGTTCTGCGTATTCTTTAGGTTCTAGGCTGTAGATGTCCTCTGTAGTTGCATAGTAAAGAAATGCAGTATTAGTAAAGTAGTTAATAATCTTTTTACTTTTTTTTTTATCTAAGTTGTTATTGTTATGTAACTTCTTTTTCTTCTACTTTAGTTTACCTTTAAACTTTTAAATATACATATTTACCTTTTTACATGTTAGTGTCTTGTTATAGAATTCTTTATATAAAGAGATATATTAGTGTTTTGCATAAAATTAATTTATATAAAAATAATTTATTAACTAATATTCTTTCTTATAATAGATAAAGCATTACTTTAATTATATAAAAAACTATAGTCTAAATAATCCTTTATATCCTCTTAGGCTTCTTTTATGTTGTTAATAGCTATGTGTACATAGTAAGCTATATTGCCTATTAGTGTAGTACATGTTCTAGGATTTATTTATAAATGCATTATTTTGTTAATTAATTATAATCTAAAGTGCTAAACAAAGGTTACTATATAGTGCTTTATATATAAGCTTAATTAAGAACATTGCTTATTTAAGTTTAAGTTGCCCTTAGCATGCTTATATAATAGTAGTGTAAAGCAGTATTTTGCCTTAGAATTATAAACTAAGAGCTTTTTATATAAAAGTAAGTTTATTAATTATAGCTTTAAAAGCTTTATATAAAGTTTTTATAAAGTTTTTTTACTTAATTTATGTAAAGCTTATTATTATCTAATTTATCTAATACTAGTTATAATTTATGTTAGTATTAAAGTAATTACTAAGCTGCTTATATAGTAACTTCTATAATTATCTTAGACTAATATTATAAAGGTAGAACATGTGTGCGCGCTTTTTAAAAATATTAGGAAAGATGCTTATATATAATGCCTTAAAAATAGTAAGGTGTTAGTAGAGCTTAATAAATACTGTAGCCTTATTAGCTAAAATATTATATAGTTACTTTATGTAGTTATTCTTCTTTCTTTATGCCTTTTAGAATTATATAACCTTCTTAGGTGTAAGGTTCTCTGCTATAATATCTTATATAAGTAGAAGTTAGTATAAATTGTACAGTAATTAAATTATATATAGTAGGTACAAGCTTTAGGAAATCTTATATAGAGCTGTGGCTATAAGAATATGTAGCTGCCTAGTTATGCTCTTGTATAGTAAGCTATTATAAGGTAGTTATACTAATTATAAAAAAAGTATTAGGTCTATAGGTAATTTATATAGAGACATCCTCTATTGCGTTAAGACTAGTAATAGTAGTAATAGTTTTATATAATGCTTTAGTAAAATAGTAAACATGTGTTCTTCTTTTATAAGTTTATATAGTATAGTAGCCTTTATTATGTTCTTCTTAAAGCTAATGCCTTTATTCTATAAAGTAGTAATTAGTTTTTATAAAAATAGTTAGCTAAGATTTTTAAAGTGTATAAGCTTTTACTTTATAAAGTTATTCTAAAAGTTTTTAAGTGTATATACATTTATTACACTTAATATGTAGAGTTCTATAATTAAGTTAGCTACATATAAATTAAGCTTTTTTTTAAGTGTGTTATTTAATAGTTTAATTTTATCTACTTAATTTTTAATATTTATCTACTCTACTAGGGTCTTTACTAAGATGCCTATAAAAGGTACATATTAGTTATACATTAATATGTTATGTTAGCTAGTTATAGATAGAGCTAGTGTTGCTTATTGCTCTATAGTAGTTAATTATGTGTTGTTGCGCGCTGTCTTACTTCTTGTTGTACGCTGCCTCTAAATAGCCTTATGTAAAAAGATAAAATAGACCTTCTAGTGTTAAACAAGCACTACTATTTATATAATACCTTTAAATAGTATTATATAGACAGGTTTCTTACTTTTGCTTAAGTAACTAAATAGAGATTTATAGCTACTTATATATAAATTAAACTCTATCTTTACTCTTACTAATTTATAGTTAAAGTAGTAAGGAAAAGAATTCTTCTTATATATAAACTTTTAAATAAAAAAGTATAAGAAAAGCTTTCTTTTTTTATAGTATTTAAACTACTAATTAGTGTTAAATAGACTCTCTACTAGCTAGCACTTAGTGTTAGTAAATGCGTACAAGATAGAGAGGTTTGCACAGTGTAAACATTACACAAGGGTGTTAAGTAACTAGTGTTAATTACTTCTTGTTTTTCCTCTATACAGAGGAAAAGGGGGATATCTAGATGTTCGCGCACAGAGGTTCGCGCACGAGCATCATGTGACATAGATACGTGATCCTGCTCGTGCGTGATCGCTTGTATCCAGGCCGCGACGCTGCTGCTGCGTACGGACATTATCTATAGTGTTATCTTTATAGAATAACTTTATCTTTAGCTAATAACTAAGTGTTAGAAGCTTAATTATTTTAATAAATATAGTAATTTTTTTACTATGTTATATATAAAGTTATTTATTAGGTCTTTAAGCTTACTACTAAAGATTAAGTGTTTATTAAAAATAACATTACATGTATAAATTACTTTTACTAGCAGTAGTATCTATACATAGTAGATATTTAATAATTAGTACTTAACTAGATATTTAATCTACGCCTTTAGGTCTAGCCTTTATAGCTTAGATTTATTCTAATGTGTGTTATTAGTTATTATAAATAATTTATAGCTATAGGCTTTTAAATATGTAAAGCTTAGCTTTTAAATTAATGTAATAACTTTATTATTTAAAGCTGCTTATGTAAAGAAGATCTTATATAGTGTCTTCTAGTTATTAGCATAGTTTAGCGTCTAATTATATAGGTATACGCTAGCTCTAGTAATGTATAGCTATATGTTCTATAGTAGGTTAGCATCTAGTTACATAGCCTATAACTTCTTCTTATTTACACCTTTTAAGTGTTTAGCTTCTCTATTCTAGGCTTGTGTATCTAGTGCTAAAAGCTTAATAGTTATTCTATGCAATGCTAGCTAGCGTTCTACCTCTAGTTTTACTATTATAATTTTATTATTAGCTTTAATAACTTTTATAGTAATATTATAATAGTTTTTTAAAAAAAGAATAAAAATTATAAAAGCTTTAATAATTAATTTAGTAAGCTTATTATTTTTAAAGTAAAGGTTTTACTAAAGGCTAAAATACTTATTAGTAATTAGCATTTAACTTTACTCTTTTATAATGCTTTATACTTTATATGCATAGAAATTAATTAATAGTCTTTTACTAAGTCTACTATTACTAATTTATAGTGCATAGCTAATTTATTATTATATCTTAGCTTTACTATATAAGTTACATTAGACTATTATAATTTCTTTAATTTACACCCCTTTAGCTTACTATATAAGGTGTTAAAGTGTAGCTAGTCTAGGGTGTCTAAGGCGCTTATGCTATAGCTCTGCAGATGCCTTTTATAGACTATATTTAGTTCTTATGTTAATTATGTGTGTATAATATAAGCCCTTTTATAGTAGATAGTACTCTAACACTTATTAGCTATAGATTTTTATAAAATTTTTAATTATTATCTTATCTAAGGCCTTTAAAGCAGTTAGCTCTGCTTATGTGTTCTACTAAATTCCTTTTTATTACAGTAGGCAGAATAAGACTAGGTTGCGCGGCGGGTCTAGGCGCGGTGTAGCGTTATGTAGTATAAGACTATATGCTTAACTATGTGTTCTATGCTTACTTTTTAAGCTTAGTATAATTAATCTATAGCTTTAAATCTATACATAAAAGTTTTTAAACTAAATAAAGTCTTTTAGTGCTAGTAAATAATAGTTATAAATTTAATTAAAATTATTTATAATATAGCATGTTAAGCTTAAGTTAAGAATAAATAATTCTTTTAGTAAATATTTATTCTAGTTTAAATTAAATATAGCTAATAATGCAGCTGCTTTAATTTTTAATACTTTCTAGCTTTTAAGTTAGTCTTTTTATATTTTTAGTATAGGTATATATAAACTTTTTAGAGTTAGTATTCTTAAATTATGTCTACACTGCCCTCTAAGTAGGCCTTAAAATTCTAAGTTATACTTATGCTTTAATGCTATAAGCTCTTTAACTCTTTTATTTAGCATCTACTAGTCTAGTGCTCTATCTAGATAGACATAGAAGCAGTCCTTTAGTGCATAAATGTGTCTACATGTAAAACATTTAGAGCCTCTTATTTTAGTAAGTTTTTAGCTTAAAAATAACTTTTTATTATTTTTTTTTAATAATGTTAATGTTAAGGTTTACTTTATTTTTTTAATGTTACAACTTCTGCACTACAGGCGTCTTTGTTTATGCCCTAGGTAGTTTTTCTACTTTTAGTAAAGTATAACAAGTTATTTATTATAAAGGCAGCTTTATGCTTTTTTATATGTATTAGATAATTTAACATTATATGTTTTTAAAAGCGCTTTATTATTTTTTTTAATTTATGTTTAGTGTAAACTATCTGCTTTTCTAAAAAGTTATAAACTAATAAAAGGCAACTTTATTTATAGTAGTTAAAAAGTCCTTTATAATAGCATTAAACTGCGTTGTTTTTAGAACATTTTATGTCTCTACTTCTATAGCAGCGTAATTATACTCTGCTAGCTATAGGTCTTATATGCTTACATTTTTTAGCAGCTTTAAGGATATATTATATTAGTTGTACACATGTTCTTATTTAAATTAGTTATTAACACTTACTGTAGCTTTAAGGTTTGTAATCTACTATCTAAGTAGTTAATCTAGGGAACAGCATGTACACTGCAGATGCAGGCTAACTATTAACTAGATAAAAATAATAATTTATTAAAAGCTTAATTACTTTTTTTTATAATTATGTCTGTTACTTTTGTACTTATTAGCCTTAATTTTATAGTATTTAATAGCTTTTTTAAAGGCTCTAACACTGCTTATTAATAGCTTGTTTATGTGCGTAGGCGTTTTAATATTAGAGGCTAGTAAAAACTTAGCTATTAGTAGCATCTTTAGAGCTCTTAGTTTAGAGATTATTTAGATAGTTAACTTAGGATCTACTTGCGGCCAGATGCTGTGCACTACACATCTTAATTGCAGCTGCATCATCTAGGCTCTGTAGTCGGTGTGGTCTCGAAGGACGACTGTCGCGTCTCAAGGAGGCTGGGTGGCCATTTTGTATTAATAGAGGCACTAAGACTCTTAATTATTAGATTAAAGCACTGTTTCTAGGCTTTCTAAAATAAATAATAAGTTTAGATATAATATATAGGATAATTAATTAATTATATTAATTATGTTAATTTATTAATCCTTTTTCTGCTCTACTTATGTTGCTTAGCTTTTTGTTTTGCTAATCTAAGTCCCTCGCGCACTTGCCCTATGCGCGACCAGCCTGCAACATACTGTTCGAGCTTATTGCTTGTACTATGTAGCAGCTTTCGTCAAGCGTTCCTCCTGTCTTGACAGTAGGTGCGCATATCTGACAAGTTTAGTAAGGTCTTAGTAAAAGTAAGTAACTTAAGTGTGTAAGCAACTTGTCTGTAATGTACGTTAAACGCTAGGCAATAATAAGAAGTAGGTAATTATTAAGCACATACTTAAGCTATATGCGTGTTACAATCCTTACTCGAGATGATCTAAGTACACGGGCCTAAGGGGATAACGGAGGGGGAGGTCGCGTTGTCACCAGATGTACAGTCTGGTTAGTAGCGCGGATGGTTGATACAGTAGAGGAAGAGTGGCTAGATTGTAGTTTGCCCTTAGACAGCAGTATAAGGCGCTAGGTTAAACAGTTTAGTTAAACAGAAAGAGAGGTATATATAAAGCAAGATATTGTAACGATCCTCATGAATCGTTCCATCTCGGATGGCCCGGAAGGCCCCCGTATCGGCCCCGACCCCGACCTGGCCCCGACCCCTGCTGTTACCCCTATTCCCTTGTGTATTTAGTCGCACCTCTCCCCTTAGCTAGCTTAGTAGTTTTCTAATATCCTTTGTACAAGGCCTATAGATGTTAATAGAAATTCCTAGGTTCTAAGTCTCTACGCACTCTTATATGCCTCTAAGTGGATTCCTATCGCATTTAGACCTATTGTCTTGCCTGTGCTGTTACATTATATTAGAAAACTTGCTTTTACTAGTAACAGCCTTATTATAATATTACACTAATTATTTATTTAACTACGTCTAAGCCTAAGACGTGTCTAATTTAGTTTAGGTTATAATACTTACACACTGTTATATTAAACTATTTAGTCTATAGATAGGATTCTAGAGACTTTCTATTAACTAAAGCCTTTAGGTTTAGAACTTCTTATCCCCTATAATTAAGATTACTTTTAGAAAAGTTATAAAGAATAGGCTAAGTAAAAACTTAGAGACTACTAATAACTTACTAGAATTAGAGATAACTGCTAATGCCTAACTTTTAACTACTAACTACTACTCTGTTAACAGCTAAACCTGCGTCTACAGTGTAACGATTCTCACGAATCGTTCCATCTTAGGTCGCTCAGATCCTATCCGAAGGGTCCCCGTATCGGCCCCGACCATGACTTGACCCTGTCCCCTGTAGTTACCCCTATTCACCTAAGTATTTAGTCGCACCTCTCCCCTTAGCTAGCTTAGTAGTTTTCTAATATCCTTTTGTACAAGGCCTATAGGTGTTAATGGCATTCCTAGGTTCCAAGTCCCCACGCACTCCCATATGCCTCTGAGTGGATTCCCACCACATTCAGATCCATTATCTTGCCTGTGCTGTTACATACAGGACCTAAAGCTAGACCTACCTAATTTAGAGTTAATCTCTAGTAGCTAATCTAGCTAAGACTGCTAGTTAACCTCTACTAACTACTAAATTACTACTAATAATGCCTTAAATTACCTCTGCTACTCTAGTAGCAAGAGACTTTTCAGGCACTTTTAATAATACCTAATGCTACCTTACTAAACGCACGCCTAAAATTAATAACTGCACAGATAGTAAAGAACAATAGTAAGTCTTAATTATTAATAGGCTAGACATTAATATAGATTACTATTAGAGATAGCGCGCACGTATAGCGTTTAGTTAGAGGATACTGCTAGCATTGCAAAGGAATATTTTAGAGTAAAGACACCTAGCTAAATTAGACTAGTTTTAGTTTAAGAAGGTAAAGAACATAACAGCAATACTTTATACTATAATTACTACTAATAGGGACTATTAGTCTACAGAGGGGGGGTAGTGTAATAATCCTTATAAATTATTCCATCTTAGATGACCTAGAAGGCCTCTGTATTAGCCTCAACCCTGTATCAGCCCTAACCCTGTATCGGCCCTAACCCTAACCTGGCCCTAACCTCTGCTGTTACCTCTATTCTCTTATGTATTTAGTTGCACCTCTTCTCTTAGCTAGCTTAGTAGTTTTCTAATATCCTTTGTACAAGGCCTATAGGTGTTAATGGAAATTCCTAGGTTCTAAGTCCCCACGCACTCCCATATGCCTCTGAGTGGATTCCCACCGCATTCGGACCCATTGTCTTGCCTGTGCTGTTACAGATATATAACTAGTATTGCAGCTCTTTATAAAGCTAGGATACTACTTAGTCTATAGTAAAAATAAACTAAACATTAATTACACCTTCTTAGAGTTAATTTCCTACTAGTCTATATACATAATAGTAGCTGTAGGTCCTGTTGTCCTTAGTCCTGCCCAGCCCTACAGGGGCTGCTATTCTCCTGTATAGGCTGTCCTGCTTAGCATTGCCTAGCTCTACAGCCCTTACAGGTGCTTTCTTATTAGATAATACATTTCCTAAGCAGCTAATTTTAAAGGTTAAGAATTAGCCTAGTTAGGTTATCTAGCTCTTCTTATTTAAGTATAAATAAATTCTATTCTTATTTGTTTAGAAAGTAGAGCACTTTCTAGAAGTCTCTATTAGTCTAACTATAAACTATAACATGTAGGCCTTTCTTCTTAGCAGCGTTCTTACTGCTTTACTTACACTATTATAAGTGTTAAAAATTATTTATTACTAGTGTGTACTTTTTAATAAAGGCTAATTATATTTTTACTTTTTTAAGTTTTAATAATGCTTTACTAGTTAAGCTATGTGTCGCGTATACTAAGAGCCTTGGCTGGGGCTCGGAGCCTGGGACGCAGCTCGGGATCTGGAGATATTATGTTCCAAAGCTTAGTGTATATAAGGAGAGCCTTTAGCTCTTTTAGATAGTAAAGTCACTTTATCTAATCTTCTAAACAGCTACTGCTAGGCTATTTTATCCTCTATAGTTATAGGCCTAGCGCTTTAAGAACCTAGGACAATTCTCCTTGTGTAACTATAGCGCTAGTAAAAGCTGTTTAGAAGCTCTCTTATTCTTATTACCTTTAAAGCCTATGTTATAGCTAATTAAGATGCTTCTCTTCTAACAAGAGTGTACTAGCTTAAGGACTACGCAAGCTAGCCTCTCTAGTTTATCTAGCTCTAGTTCTATACTCTTAGCAAAAACCCATAGGACATAATTAATCTAGATAGACTAGACGCTCTAAATCCTATAGACAGCGCTCTAGAGATGCCTACACTTAGAGTAATTACTACTAAGAACCTTTTAAAAAAAGCTAACATATAGTACTAGACTAATATTACTAAGTACTAAGCTTACTTAAGTAACTAGGCTTTCTACATAACATGTCTTTAGATAATCTAAAACTAGGTTAATGCAACTGTTGTACTAGAGCTTCTAAGACTTATAATAATATAGCTTATATTAAAGAACTAATCTACTTTATAAGCACTTATATAAGCTTTAAAATAAAAGCTAGCACTAATAAACATAAGCATAAATTTTTTTATATAAGTAGAGTATAAAGTTTACTTTACTAAAGTAAAGCATAGTATTATAACTTTAGAAGCTTAGTACTAGCAGTAGCACTTTTTATACACTAAGGTAAGGACTTATAAGATTCTTAATATAGAAGGCAAGCTAGCTGCATAAGACTTTCTAGACGCCTTAGCTCTAAAGCTTACACTAGACTAGGCGCGCTCTATGCACTAGAAAGTTATAAAGGCTAGCACACTTAGTAAGAAACTTTTAATAATCTAAAAAATTATTAAAATATTTTTAATAATGCTTTAAAAGTACTTTTTATATATAAGTAACTAAAGCATAGGTATATTTATAACACTTAGTAAATAATTAAATAATAATTTAGCCTAATTTATTTTAGTCTAATTAGGCTACCTATGCCTATGTAAAGCTTTAAGGTAATCCTTTTATTTATAAAAAGTAGTAGACTATAAAGACTTTATATTAGTAGTTACTAAAAAGCTAAAAAAGCTTAGTAAAACTACATACTAAAAGATCTTTAAAAGGCTTAAGTAAGCACAGCATAAAAAAGCAAAAGCTATACAACTTAAAAGAGGCTATATAATTCTAAGTAAAGCTTCCTCTACTTTAAAAGCTATTAAAAGATTAAATAAACTAGTATTTTTAAAAAGCATTATTACTACACTTAACTTAGCGCTTTTAGTAAAACTAAAAATGTATATAACTATAAATTTTAACACTTACCTACTTTTTATAAGCATAATTCTAGATAATAGAAGTGCTACATAATTAGTAAATAGTATAAAGCTACTTATACTTAAGTTATTTAAAAAAGCTTAAAGTTTATATATAATAAAAGTAAGCACTTAGTTATTTCTAATGTAAAGCTATGTAAGGCACTAGAGACATAAGGAACTACATTAAATGTATTGCTAGAGGAGTCCTTTGTAGGAGTCTATATACATGCAAAATAAGTAGGTGAGTCTTAGCAACAGATTATAGTAACAACGCATACAACTATGATGACAACGCATCTAATCATAGTGACAACGCATGCGACTATAGTGACGACGCATCTGACTATCGTGTGATTACTGCAAACAGTATAGCTAGTAGTATTTTCTTTTAAGGAGGTCTATAGTCTTTTTAACACTATAATGCTTTTTTATAAGGTTATTATAGTTCTTTATTAGAATGTTTTAACATAAGGCTTTAGTATCTAGAATCTACACTTTTTTATTCCTGCGCAGGACACTTATAGAGTTATGCTTCTAAAATAGGGTGCTTTTTTTACCTTACCTACCTTTCTTTCTATTAAGAGTGTATTTAACTAATAGGCTATATTATTTTCCTACACTTACTTAATGTACTTAGAGAGACATTTTAAAACTTTTAAAGTATAGGCGTTTTTATCTTACATAGCTATAATAGTAAGATAGTTTAGCAATAACATCTTATAAATATAAGGGTAATAAAGAAACTCTTTTATAACATCTTAGGTCTATTGTTGCATTATAGGTTCCCTATAAGAGACCTATAGCGCTTTAGGATTAACTGCCCTATAACTGCTATAGTCTATAGAAACAACAGGTTAGGTTAATAGAGGCGTACCTCTAATAGTTAACATTATATTAGGTAGATTTATGTGTTCCCTAGGTATAGTACAGCACCTTGCTAGGTCGCTGTTAGGAGAAGTTATACTACACGCTGCCTAACTAGTGTAATAAGCTGTAGATGTTTAAATTATCTACACTTAAAGCTTTTACTATAAAGTTAAAAGTATTATGTCTTACAGTAATTTTACTTCTTTTAAGAAGAACTTTTTTATATAATTAGGTCTTCTAGATAGTATGTTAGCTAGGTTTTTTAGACCTAGCTTATATTTAATCTTAAAATTAAACTGCGCTAGCTTTTTTACTTAGTAGGCTTACTTAAGGAAGAGCTTCTTTGTTATTATAAAATAGCGTAGATTGTTGTAATTAGAGAGTACCTAGATTATACTTAAGGTGTACTTTAGGTAGTGCCTTTAATATTTAAAGCTCTTTATAATTACGCATAACTCTTTATTATGCGTATACTAACAGAGTTATAAGCTGCTTAGCTTACAGCTTTAGAAGGCTATAGGCCTTTAGTAGTAATTTACTACTAGCTTAGAGAACTAAGGCTAGAGGAGTATTACTGCTATAGTAAACTTAAAAGTGTTTATAATAATTATTACTAGCTTTAATAAATTAAAGTGCTAAAAAACTAAAGCATTTATAAATTTTAACTAAAAAGTTAGGAAGGCGTTGTAGGCCTTTTTAGGCTAGAACTATTTCTAGTACTACTTTATAAGACTCTTATAATTTTGCTTTACCTTCTTTTTCTTCTTTTTTAAGTAAAGGCCTCTATAGAGTAGACTTAGAGCTTGCGCAGCTGTTTTATAATCTACTAGTAAGTGTATAATTTTTAAGTAATTATAGACAAATCTTTAATAAAAGTTTATAAAGCCTAGAAATACTTAGATGTTTTTAAAGCTCTCTAGCTTAGGCTATTCTTTAATTATCTAGACATACAATAAGTCTATTACTACACCTTCTAGTGTAACTATAAAGCCTAAGAATTTAACAGCCTTTGTCTTAAAAAAACATTTAGATGCCTTATAGTATAGTCTTTATTCTACTAGCTAATTAAAAACTATAAAGATATGCTACTTATAGTTCTTTTTATCTTTAAAGTAAATAAGAATGTTGTTTAAGTAGATAACATAGGTCCTATCTAACAAGCTTTCTAAAGCCCTATAAATATAGAACTAAAAGGTGGCTAGAGCATTAGCTAGGCTAAAAGGCATAATAAAGTACTTAAAATACTTATACTGTGTTTTAAAAGTAGTCTTCTACTTATCCCCTTTTTTAATGCAAAGCCTATAGTAGGTGTTATAAAAGTTAAGCTTTATAAAAACTTTAGCTTTTAATAAGTAATCTAACATCTTACTTATAAATAAAATAAAGTATTAGTTTTTAATTATAATTTTTATTAAAACTTTAATAGTTAACATAAAGTTATAGTGTCCTATCTAGTTTTAGAACAAAGAGAATAAAAGCACCTGTAGGTGACCTGTTTAGGCGTATCTAACCCTTCTTCTAGGCTGTATTAAGGTATTCCTGCAGGATATCTAGTTTATAGTAGGAGAGGTTATAGATAGGGAGGTTTAGAATCTTTTTTCTTTTCTTAATTTTTATAGCATAATTATGCTTACTATTTAGCCTAAAGATATTTATATAATGTTTGCTAAAAGCGTACTACTAAAAGTAAAACTTAAAGGGAACATGTGTAAGTTTTTTAAAGTCTAGAGCGTTATTAGCATTATTAGTGCTTAGATACCTATTGCTGTTATTAGAAAGTACCTAGGCAACGCCTACAGGCAGTGTAGCCTAGCAGTAGCCTTTATTATAGATACTAGCTAATATATAATAAGCTATAGCTTTAAGAAGCTATAAAAGCTTTAAAAACATTTTAACACACTTTTAAAGATGCTTTTAGATCTTAAGTATGTAGTTTTTTAACTAGAGTAGCCTTTAATAATAAAAGTACTCTATGTTCTACACTACATTGCTACTAGGCCTAAGAGCTTGTAGGGCAGGTTTAGAGTGTCCCTAAAGCAGTTCCTCTAGAAGGGCTTTCTTCCTAACATTATTGCTTATTAGTTAGATAGTATAAGAGGTAAAGTAAAGCATGTATGTAGTCTTTTTAAAACTACAGTTTTTTAAGAGCTTCTTAATAAGTACTAACTAAATTTTACTATTATTACTTTTCTACTACTTAAATATACTATCTTTAAAATAAATTTTAAAGTTAGCTTCTTGCAGCTAAAAGTACTTTAAAATTAAGTTATAACTTAAGAAATTAGCTAACTAAAATCTCTAAGAGCTAACTTCTTTATTAGTACCCCTACTGTCTATGTAGATAAGGGAAAGATTATATAGTAATTCTAATTCTAATTAGTAATTATTAATAAAGCTTACATTAGGCTTTTTATAGTAGTGCTTATATAAAAAGCTATATTTCTAAATAACGCTAGTGTTTATTAGGTTTAACTTAGCACTTATGTTATAAAGGCTGTAGAGAATAGTTAATCTACTGTTAAAAAGTTTCAGCTGCACTTTAACTATAATGTAGAGCTGTTTACTATTTAATTTAGGCTCTAGTTACAGGTGTGTAAGATTTACAACTAAGGCTTCTTTTTTTTATACTAACGTACTTTATAGGCAAGTTGCTTACACACCTAAGTTGCTTACTTTTACTAAGACCTTACTACACTACTCTTTCTACACTAATGCATTTCTAATAACACTACTTAAACATGTTAAAAAAATGTTAGATGTAGCTTATACTTTAAGCTTTTAAATAAAACATAATACTTTTTAAGCAACACACTGCAGCTATTTATAGAGTCTTTTAAAAAATAATAAGTAACTAACACACTAGATAACCTTTCTAAGCTAATTATATAGCTAACTTATAAAAGCTAAATAATAATAAAAAGTAAGTAATTATTTAGCACATACTTAAGCTAGATACGCAAGGATTTCCTCTCTAGCTAGTAGCTGTAGCTAATATAGCTAATTTTTTACACACTAAGTGTAATATAAGCTATATTAGTATAAACTAGCTTAATATATTTATTAAGTATTACTTAAAGCTTAAAGTAAAGTTTAAGTGTAAGTATAACTATAAAAAAGCTTTTTATAAAATTTTTATAGTAATTTAAAGCTAGTTTAACTTTATAAAGAATATTAAAGCTAAGTATAGCATCTAGAATAATAATATGTACAACTTTAATAAAATAAGGTTTATAATAGGCTAAATATCTACTAAAGTAGTTATTATAAGTTTAGAGAGACAAGAATAGCTAAAAGCAGTCTAGCTAGGTAACTAGAAGTAGACAACAGCTATTTAAAGCATTAATGCTAAAAAGTAAGCTATTTTACTTTTTATTATTTTTTAAAGTAGTAACTACTTTTTAAACTAGTATAAAAAAATCTACTTTAAAATTAAGTTATTATAATTTCTAAGTGTAGCTAGACTACTAATTAGCTTAGTCTATACTAGTTAAAGCACTTTAATATGTATATAAAAAAGTGTACTATTAGCAGCTACTATTTACTAGTTATTAATAGCTATAAAAGCTATAACTTACTTTATTTTTAGTAATACTATAAAAATAATAAGATTATTACTATTTATATACTTTTTTACTTATTACACTTTTTATAGCTACTCGGGCCCCAACGGGTTGACTAATCAACTTTTTGGAACAAAAAGGCCCGCGCGCAGCGCGGGCCTGCAGGCTTAACAATTATACCCAGCTTAACAATTAATTAATTAAATCCTTTTAAAAACGTGTTAATTTAACCTGCTAATTAAGCTCTATTCACCTTTAATGCCTCCTAATTAATCTGCAGACTATAGAGCTACTGCAGCTTGTATTAAGCATGCAGTTGCAGAGCTTCTGCAGCATGAAAATCTAAATCTAGCGTTGTACGCCCGCGTTAACAACCTACCCTACCAGCAACTTAAACAGGCCTACTAAGGTAGGCGCAATTAATCCACGCATTAAAAAACAAACTAAGTCCTTATAAGTAATTAAAAAGTCACGCTAAAGCTGTTTATTAATTATATTAATAATATTAGCTTTAGTGTTTAACATAAGCTTGTACAGAGCACAGCAAACGCGCTGCTCGCGTACAATAGAGATAGAGAGCCTCCTACAGTAGGCAGGAAATAGCCTACTAATTAGCTTAAAAGACACCCATAATTTGCGCAATAGAAACAAAAGCCTATTAAAGTTACCTAAAAGCTTACTTAGCAGCCTGCTGCTGTTTTAGAGTAGTTTAATAGCTTTAAAAAAAAGGTTAATAAGCATAAAATTATACCTTAAGATATTTAGAATTTTAATAAATCTAGTATAAAAATTAGTGTTGCAAAGAGTTAATATGTGTACACTAAACATAGGTCTCTTTGCTATATACCTTACAGCAACAATAAAGAGCTTGTTACCCTTATTAAGGCTGTCTCTGCTAGTAGAGAATCTATAGCTCCTATAGTAATTGTTAAGGCCTTAAGTATTATTAAGAGGTGGTGCATAGAGCTGCCAGATAACTACCTAATTAGCACTAGCAATACTGCGTACAGTAACAATCAACTGTCCTACAATTTTATCCAGCATTTTAACTAGATAACAAAGGATTGTACAAAAGGCGCCTAGAGGATGCTCCTTATAGACAGTTATAAAAGCCACGTTACCTATAAGCTAGTTAAATACGCCTATAATAATAAGATCTAACTATACACGCTCTCTTCTTACACAACTCACTTTCTCTAGCCATTAGATGTAGGCTGCTTCTAGCCTATAAAATAGCACTATAGGCAGGAGCTTAACCTTGCTGCAAGGACTAGTGTAAGCTTGTTTATAAAGACTAAGTTCCTAGCTTCTCTCTATAAAATTAGGTTAAAGACATTTACCTAGTGTACAATCCTAGGCAGTTTTAAGCGTACAGGCATTGTTCCTTTTAATCTAAAAGAAGTGCTCCTAGCTCTGCGTGCACAAGAGAAGCTTACAGAGCGTTAGACTACTAATTATAATCTATTTAATAACCTATTATACCTAGACTCTACCTAAGACTCTTGCAGTAAGAGATTTAAGCCTCTACCTACTAAGAAAGCTTAGCGCCTAAGCTATAATTAATTTAGGCGCTAGAAGGCTAAGTAGAAAGCTTATCACCCCTATACGCCTTTGCCTAGGCCTAGAGATTAGAAGTGGAAGACACTAACAATAATTTATACACTACGCTAGCAGCAAAACGTTGCCCTTGCGTCTATACCTACCCCTTTAAAAGCAGGCATTAAGAAGACCTTTAAAGGTGCTCTTGCGCAGGTGTAAGTAAATGCTAAGTTTAAAAAGGAGCTGCTTTGTACTAAGGCAGCTAAGCAAGCATGTAAGGCTTAACAACAGCACACACAGCGTTAGGTCTCTTAGGGAGGACCTATCTATATAAAAGACGCTCACGTAATAATTAAGCATTGCTAGGATAATAAGCTTAAGCAGGCTACTGCTGCATATGCTGCAAAGTTGCAGCGTGAGCGTACAATTAGGATAAACAAGTTTAAACGCAAGGTTTTTAGAAAAGTGCAAAAAGCAAGCAAAGCATTATAAAAACACTATAACAACAATAAGCCCCTACCTTCTATAGATATAACCTATTATTAATAAAATTATTAGGTCTTAATATGTGCAGAGACAGCTAAGGAGTGTTAAGAGAGGATCTAGCGTAAACAGATTAAAAAGCCTGTAAACAACCCCTTTAAAGAAGACCTTATACTATTAAGCCCTCTAACTAAGGATTTAGACTGTAGGAACTTTAGGAGCGACAGTAAGGTTAATTTAAGTGACTCTAACATGCGCTCTTAAATCTATTATATATAATATACTATAATAATTGTTAAGCTAGGTATGATTGTTGAGCCTGCAGGCCTGCGCTCCGCGCAGGCCTTTTTGCTTGCGAAAAGTTAATTAGTCAACCCGTCGGGGCCTGAGTACTTAATGTAGGTTGTTTTACTTTTTTAAAAAAAGTATATAAGCGCTAAGCTAAAAACCTTATACATAACTAAATTACTTATATTATAAAAATTAAGTTTTTACTATAGTTTAAAGTAGCTTATAATGCTATAATTACTTCTAGTAATATTTAAAAAGAGTTTTAAAGTGCTAAATTAGTTTTTTTTAACTTATAATAAGTTATAATAGGCCTTAATGTAAAGTTACACACTTTATTATTACTACTACTTATATATAATAAGCTCTAGTAGTTATAAACTCTAAGTAATACTTTAAAACTTAAGTTATAATTAATACTTATAAAAATAAAAATTTAAAAGCATATAAATAGTTTACTAACTTTTATAGTTAAAGTGTTTAAAAAGGTTTTAAAGGGGGTAGTAATAATTATGTATAAGCTAGTATTAGTATAATAGAAAATTACTAAGCTTTAAGCAGCTAATAAAGCTGCTATATAATATAAATTATATAAAAAAAAGTAGATTAAAGTAGAAAAAACTTTAATAATTTAAAAAAGCCTACACTTAACAGCTTTAAAGAAGTTTAGAGCGCATAGTAATAGAAAAAAGGTAAAGAAGTAGGTGTAAGCTAAAGTAGGTAAGCTATTCTAAAGGCGCTATAGATAGTGTAATTAGACTAGGCATAACACGCAAATGTGTAAGTAAGAAGTAGAAGTAGTATCTAAATAATATTTTAAGCTATACTATACTATATAGTGCTAGAGTAGGTTGTTATAGGCTATAATAGAGTTTGTTAGGGTAGAGTCTTAGCAAAAGTAAGCAACTTAGGTGTGTAAGCAACTTGCCTGTGAAGTACGTTTTATTACTTTTTTAGTTAAATTAGTTTTTTTAGTAAAGCTTATATTTATTAGAGGTCTTTTAAGACATTATTATAGCAGTATTAGTCCTCTATACTAAGGACTACTAGTTACTTAGTAATTAGCTTATAAGCTTTTAGTCTTATTTTTTATCTTTCTACCTTTATTAAGAGTTTAAGGTAAAGTAGAACTGCTTTTTTTTTTAAGTTAAAGCGTTTTTAGAGCTAGCCTAGAACATTATTAGAGCTTACTTAAAGTAAGTAATAGTTTTAGCATTATGTACAGCGCGCTTAAACTCTAGCTAAGTATTTATAGACTTAAGTAAGCTATTACGCTACATTTTTTTTAAATAGATTCTAAAAAGTAGCTTTATATAAAGGCAAGTTTAATCTTATAAAGTTTCTCTTTATTAGGGGTTTAAAAAGAAGTGTTTTTTAAAAGGCTTTCTTACTAAAATAGCTAGGCAATAAAAGTATTAAATATATTACTTACTTTCTACTTTATATTTTAAAAGTAATAGTAGTTTATGTACTATGTTAAAAGAGAATCTTAGGTAAGCTTACATACTTTAGTTTAAAGCTAAGCCTAGGTTTTAATAGTGCCTTTATTAATAGCATAACTAATTAGGTTTTTATAAACTTTAAACTAGATCTAGTTAATAATTTATTAAGTTTAAGTAGCAAAGTTAACGTACTTCATGGGCGAGTTGCTCACACACCCGAGTCGCTCACTTTTGCTAAGACCCCACCCTAACAAACTCTATTATAGCCTATAACAACCTGCTCTAGCACTATATAGTACAGTACAGCCTAGAATATTATTTAGATACTACTTCTACTTTTTACTTACATGTTTGCGCGTTATGCCTAGTCTAATTGTACTATCTACAGCGCCTTTAGAATAGCTTACTTACTTTAGCTTGCACCTGCTTCTTTACCTTCTTTTTATTACTACGCGCCTTAAACTTCTTTAAAGCTGTTAAGTGTAAGCTTTTTTAAATTATTAAGGTCTTTTTTACCTTAATCTACTTTCTTTTATGTAATTTATATTATGTAGTAGCCTTATTAGCTGCTTAAAGCTTAGTAATTTCTTATTACACTAACACTAGCTTATATATAATTATTACTGCCCTTTTTAAGACCTTTTTAAACACCTTAACTATAAAAGTTAGTAAACTATTTATTGCGTTTGCTAAAAGGTCAACCTTCCAGCTAGCACAGCAGAAGGATATATATAGACGGATAGCTGTACGCGACACACCCCCCAGCTCGAACTGTGGAACGAGAGAGGTGAAACATGGTGAAACAACCTCAACACACCCTTCCTCTTTATCCTAAGCAACAGAACTTAGAGACAGATCCAAATGCAAGGTAGCCTCTGTAATAGGCGCACTGCCTAAATGCTCTTTGCTGAGCGTGGGAATCAAACACGCAGTGCTCCAGGATAATGCGATCCTATTGGTGGAGTAGGGAGAGCAGGGATGCGAAAATTTTTGTGCGCTAACCATCTACACTACGCCGCGAACTGGGCTCATAACTGTTGCGTTTGCCAAAAGGTTAACCTTCCAGCTAGCACAGCAGAAGGATATATATAGACAGATAGCTGTACGCAACACTATTTATATACTTTTAAATTCTTATCTTTATAAGCATTAATTATAACTTAAGTTTTAGAGTATTACTTAAAGTTTACAACTACTAGGGCTTGTTATATATAAGTAGTAGTAGTAATAGAGTGCGCAACTTTACATTAAGGCCTATTATAACTTATTATAGGTTAAAAGAAACTAATCTAGTGCTTTAGAACTCTTCTTAAATATTACTAAAAGTAATTATAGTATAATAAGCTACTTTAAAGCATAGTAAAAACTTTATTTTTATAATATAAGTAATTTAGTTACGCATAAGGTTTTTAGCTTAGCACTTATATGCCTTCTTTAAAGAAGTAAAACAACCTACATTAAGTAGCTATAAAAGGTGTAATAAGTAAAAAAGTATATAAATAGTAATAATTTTATTATTTTTATAGTATTACTAAAAATAAAGTAAGTTATAGCTTTTATAGCTATTAATAACTAGCAGATAGTAGCTACTAACAGTACACTTTTTTATATACACGTTAAAGTGCTTTAACTAGTCTAGACTAAGCTAATTAGTAGTCTAGCTGCACTTAGAGAGTATAATAACTTAATTCTAAAGTAGATTTTTCTTTTTATACTAGTTTAAAAAGTAGTTGCTACTCTAAAAAATAATAAAAAGTAAAATAGCCTACTTTTTAGTATTAATGCTGTAGATAGCTGTTGTCTACTTCTAGTTACCTAGCTAGACTGCTTTTAGCTGTTCTTATCTCTTTAAACTTATAACAACTACTCTAGTAAATATCTAGCTTATTATAAACCTTATTTTATTAAAGTTGTATGTGTTATTATTTTAGATGCTATACTTAGCTTTAATATTCTTTATAAGGTTAAACTAGCCTTAAATTACTACAAAATTTTTATAAAAAGCTTTTTTATAGTTATAGTTATACTTAAACTTTACTTTAAGCTTTAGGTAATACTTAATAAATATATTAAGCTAGTTTATGCTAATATAGCTTATATTATGCTTAGTGTGTAAAGAATTAGCTATATTAGCTACAGCTACTAGCTAGAGGGGAAATCCTTACACATCTAGCTTAAGTATGTGCTAAATAATTACCTACTCTTTATTTTTATTTAGCTTTTATAAGTTAGCTATATAATTAGCTTAGAAAGGTTATCTAGCGCGTTAGTTACTTATTATCTTTTAAAAGACCTTATAGATAGCTGCAGCGTGTTAGTTAAAAAGTGTTATGTTTTATTTAAAAGCTTAGAGTGTAAGCTGCATTTAACATTCCTTTAACATGTCTAAGTAGTGTTATTAGGAATGCATTAGTGTAAAAAGAGTAGTGTAGTAGGGTCTTAGTAAAAGTAAGTAACTTAGGTGTGTGAGCAACTTGCCTATAAAGTACGTTATCTAAAAAGTTAATATATTTCTAGATACTATTTATATCTCTTACCTAAGTGTCTACCTACTGTAGGGTTAAAGACTTCTTTAAAGAGCTAAGCTTTAAAAAGGCCTTAATTTTAAATAGCTAACTTAGAGTCTTATTTAGGCTAGCTTAAGATTAGAGTTAATCTAAAGTAGTTCTAAAAAATAGGCTAAAGGTTACAGAAGTAATCTAGGCTTATTTATAAGCTTAACTAATTTTAGCTTCTAAAGCTTCTTTAGCTTTAAGCTAAAAAGCTTTTATAAAAAGTAACTATATAACGTACTTTATAAGCAAGTTGCTTACACACCTAAGTTGCTTACTTTTGCTAAGACCCTACTAAACTACTCTTTCTACACTAATGCATTCCCTACAACACTACTTAGACATGCTAAAAGAATATTAGATACAGCTTACACTCTAAGCTTTTAAATAAGACATAAAACTCTTAAAAAAATGTGCTGTAGCTATATATAAAGTTCTATAAAAGATAATAAATAACTATAGCGCTAGATAACTTTTATAAGCTAATTTTACAGCTAAATTATAAAAGCTAGGTAATAAAAAGAAGCAGGTAATTATTAAGACTATACTTAAGCTATATGCGTAAGAAATTTCTACTTAGATAGCATTTATAGCTAATATAGCTAATTCTTTACATGCTAAGCATAATCTAGGCTATGTTTATATAAACTAGCCTAGTACATTTATAAAGCATTATTTAAAGCTTAAAGTAATATTTAAGTGTAAGTATAACTATAAAAAAGCTTTTTATAAAAGTTCTAAAGTAATTTAAAGTAAGTTTAGCCTTATAAAGAATATTAAAGCTAAGTATAGCATTTAGAATAATAACATGTACAACTTTAGCAAGATAAGGTTTATAATTAGCTAAATATCTTTTAACTATACTTACACTTAAAACTTTACTTTAAGCTTTAAATAACACTTTATAAACATACTAGGCTAGTTTATATAAACATAGCCTAGATTACGCTTAGCGTGTAAAGAATTAGCTATATTAGCTATAAATGCTATTTAAGAGGAAATTTCTTACGCATATAGCTTAAGTATAGTTTTAATAATTACCTGCTTTTTTTATTACCTAGCCTTTATAATTTAGCTATAGAATTAGCTTGTAAAAGTTGTCTAGCGCTATAGTTATTTATTATCTTTTATAAAACTTTATATATAGCTATAGCATATTTTTTTAAAAGTTTTATATCTTATTTAAAAGCTTAGAGTGTAAGCTGTATCTAACATTCTTTTAGCGCGTCTAAGTAGTGTTGTAGAGAATGTATTAGTGTAGAAAGAGTAGTTTAGTAGAGTCTTAGCAAAAGTAAGTAACTTAGGTATGTAAGCAACTTGCCTGTAAAGTACGTTAAACGCTTTATTAGTTAAGAGTTGCACTAGAACAGCAGTAGAACTAGTTTAGGCCTACTCTAGAAGAGTACTGTAGCGTATTGTGTTTACCCCTGTTACTAATAGTTACTATAAGTAGCCTATAAAAAGCTAACTAGTAGTCCTTAGAGTTCTAAAACTTAAAAAGCTTAGTGTAATAAAAAAGTTATTTAATTCTTATCTAGTGTAACTTAAAAAGTTTCTAGGTTTAGTTTAACTACGTCTTTAAAAGTTTTTAAAGTCTTGCTTATCTTTTAACTTAAAGACTTAGTGTTCTTTATTTTCTACCTCTTATACTTACTAATTTAGTAGAATTTAGTTAAAGCGCTAGAATGTAAGGTGCTTAAGAAGTTAAGCACTAGGGTTATTATAAGGCGTCTCTAGGACAGCCTTAGAAGAGGTAGTAGCTGTAGCCTTGCTTTTGCGTGTGCAACTGCTACTAGCTATTATTATTACAGCTCTTTAATTAAAGTAGAGCTTAAGAAGTAGTAGTAAAAGTAGCCTTTTATTCTTTAAACCAACTGCGTCTTTATAAGAGAGTATAAAGAATTTAAATTATAATAGCACTATAAAGCAGGAAGCATAAAGCGTAGAAGGGGGTACAGGATAGTATTAATAGACAAATCCTTAAGAAGACTTAGGGGTTTGTAAAAGGATATATATATATGTGCTAGGGCACGTGACGGGACGTCATGTGCCTAAGGCCGGGCCGAGGGCTCTCTGGGGAGAGTCCGAGGCATGTCTAAGTTAACTGTGACATACAGCTAATAATTAACTAATTTCTAAATAACTAGTCTTAAATTTACATAAACTTTTAGTTTTTAAAAAAGAACTTTTACTAACCTAATTAAAGCTAAGAATTAGCTAGCTATTATTTACTTTTTTTTAGCTATATTAGTGTGTTAGGGATTAGCATTAGCTACATTAGTGTGTTAAGGATTAGCATTAGCTACATTAGTGTGTTAGGGATTAGCATTAGCTATATTAGTGTGTTAGTAATTAGTTACATGCTATAGTTAAATGTTGTTGTTATATGTCTATTACCTGTCTAATACTACTTTGCTAAGTATTATGCTGTAACTATTCTTTAACCTAGACAACCTACTTTAATGCGCTAACTATTACTGTTGCGTAAGAAGAGCACAGGGACCTAGCGTCGCGCACATGGGCCTGGTGTCGCGCCTGTGTTTCGGACGAGCAGCCTGAGACACTTAGCGCCTAAGCTCCCTATAAGCTTCTTATAGTTAATAAACTTGCTTCTTATTACTCTCTAATTAGCAGTTGCAATAATTACTCTAAGTAAGCTTTGCTTTTACAGATTATTTATAAACTGTTGTAGTATTTTATATATAATTAAATTTATAACGTACCTAACAGGTTGGCCGGCTACTTTTGCCAAGCCCCTACTAAAACCACCCTATTCTCTCGCAAAACAGCCCACTTTAGCCCTGTATAAAGCAATATAACATAAGATATTATTTAAAGTCTACTTCTACTACTTACTTATATGTACACAAGTTATGCCTAGTTTAATTGCACTATCTGCATTACCTTTAACATAGCTTACTTTCTTTAGCGCGCACCTGCGTTTTTAGCTTCTTTCTATTACTACGCGCTTTAAACTTCTTTAGAGCAGTTAGACAAGCTCTATTCTTAACTATTAAAGTTTTTTTTACCTAAATCTGCTTTCTTTTATATAATCTATGTTGCGTAGCAGCTTTATTTACTGCTTAAAGCTTTATAATCTTATAGCCTACTTTATTATATTAATGCTCTAGATAACTATTATTTACTTTTTATTACTTTACTATATTACCTTTAGCTGTTTTTATCTCTCTAAAGCTATAATAACTGCTCTAGTTAATATCTAGCCTATTATAAAGCCTAACTTGTTAAAGTTATACTTATTTTTATCTTAGATACTATACTTAGCTTTTATGTTAGCTACTAGGCAAAACTAGCCCTAGATAACCTCTAGATCCTTATAAAGTGCTCTTTTATAATTATACTTATAATTAAACTTTATTATAAACTTAGAGCAGTGCTTAACCTATATACTAGGCTAGTTTAAGCTAACCTAGCCTAAATTACACTCTGCAGGCAAGGAATTAGCTATATTAGCTACAGCTGTAAGCCTAAGAGGAAATCTGCATGTAATAAGCTTAAGTATGTACTTAACAACTACTTTTTTTTTAAGCTTAGTTAGATTCCTTAATTTAGGCTAGCATTCTGCTTGTAAAGGCTGTCTAGCGCGTTAATTACTTAGTATTGTGTGAGAGACATTATAGATAGCTATAGTGTGTTGTAAGAAGAGTTTTAAGTCTTATTTAAAAGCCTAAAAAGTAAGCTGTATCTAACGTTCTTTAGAAGATTTAATCTAGTGTTGTTGTTAAGGCATTATGTAGATAGGTAGAGTTTAGTAGGGGCTTAGCAAAAGTAGCCGGCTAACCTGTGTAGCCGGCTAACCTGTTAGGTACGTTAAGTTTATTAAAGCTTTTAACATGTTAATCTTATTATTTTAGTACTCTAGGCTAGTCTTATTTTATAGTGTTGCCTCTAATATCTTTATATTCTTTATAAGTTGTTTATATAATAAAATTATTTTTTATTCTTTTTATTATTATATAAAGTTGTTAGTTGCTAGTAAAATTTTTTTATTAGCAGAGCTTGCTCTGCTTATTATATTCGGGTTTGCAGAACGAAAAGTTAAGCAGAATCTCCTCTTTTGAACGCGCTAGTTAGTCAGAATTTCTTTAGATAAACCCCGGTAACGCTGTTTCTCTGTCACCTTATGTGTTTCTTAAATTCTTTTTTTAAAAAATGTATAGCTAATGTAAGTGCACCTTTATGCTAATTTGCATGCAGTTTGCTCTAGCATGCGTTGTGTAAAACATGTTTAAATTATGGTTAGTTGCGTCTGTTCCAGCTCTCTAGCCACATAGGTGTGTCGGGGATTGGCATCAGCCACATTGGTGTGTTGAGGATTGGCATCAGCCGCATTGGTGTGTTGAGGATTGGCATCAGCCGCATCGGTGTGTTGGGGATGGGCATCAGCCGCATCGGTGTGTCGGGGATTGGCACCAGCCGCATCAGTGTGTCGAGGATTGGCAGTTGCTCGCACACCTGAGTTGCTCACTTTTGCCAAGACCACACCACAACAAACTTTATTATGGCCCATAACAACCCACTCTAGCACTATAGAGTACAGTACAGCCTGGAATATTATTTAGATACTACTTCTACTTCTTTCTTACACGTTTGCGCGTTATGCCTAGTCTAATTGCACTGTCCGCAGCGCCTTTAGGATTGCTTATCTACTTTAGCTTTGTCAGATTGAAGCACTGTTTCTAGGCTTCCTGAGATGAATGATGGGTTTTTGGATATGATGTATGGGATGATAATTGATTGTATTAATTGATTGATGTTTCTTTTTCTTTTTGTCGGCTCTGCTCGTGTTGCTCGGCTTTGTTTTTCCGGTCCGAGTCCCTCGCGCACTAGCCCTATGCGCGACCAGCTGCAAAATGCTGCAATTTGTTGCAATTTGTTGCAAAATGCTGCAACATGCTGCAATTTGCAGCAACATACTGTTCGAGCTTATTGCTCGTACTATGTAGCAGCTTTCGTCCAGCGTTCCTCCTGTCTTGACAGTAGGTGCGCATATCTGACAAGCTTACACCTGCTTCTTTGCCTTTTGTCACGATTGTGCACGAGTAAGGTTATAGAGCTTCACGGAGGTCTAGTTTAATTACTATGTGAGGTATCATGGTAGGTACAAGACGTTGTGTGAGGAATAGGAAGGTTTAGAAGGAAATTAGCAATTAAATACTTAGCTTAAAAGTCTAAGCGCTTTAAGTATAAATTAAACCTGTTCTAGGTTTAGTTAGTGTTAAAGCAGTTTATGCTTAAGTTTATGTCTATGTTGTGTTATGTTTATGTTAGACGTGCACTAATAATACTCTAGTACGCGTTTAATACAGTTATGTCTAGGATCTAGAGAGGATACTATAACAGTACCCCCCCTCTTATTAGGAAGGGAATCCTTTATATTAGTAGTTCTAGCATTAGGTTGTCTTTGTTAGGGTACAGGTTTAGTTTAGATAGGTATTAGGCGTAGAATTAGGTTACTATAAAGTTTTCTTATAGGGCTTCTACAGGTTTCTATAATAGTTTATTATATCTAGTCTATTTTATAAGGTATTTATAGGTATGTTTTTTCTTATTAAACTAGATTTATTTAACATCTGTTATAACATATTTTAGTTTATTATTTATAATAATAGGTTTAAGTAGCAGGTTTAGCTGTTTAGGTAGATAGTTAGATTTAGAGGCTGCTTAGCGCAGCAACAATACGTAGAACACAGGGTGTATCTTTATGCTGTTAGGTAGGATTAATTAGTAAGTGTGTAATAAGACTATATAGGCTACTATAAAGGGGCTAAGGTTTTTCTAATTAAGTTTTTTTAATTATTAGTTTATTTAGATATTTCTAGTGTCTAGCTAAACCTTCTTGCTAGCTGCATACGCAGGGGTAAGAGTTTAGAATTAGTTTATATACTCTTATTAAAAAGCTTAAGCCTATATAAGCTTTTTATAAACATATTTAGATATATTTTAAATTTTATTAATAAGTTTATTTATATTTATTACTTATATAAATTAATAAGTTAGTTAGAAGGTATTTAAAAGTAGTTTAAATTTTATTTAAAAGTAGTATCTATAGTTTACTAAAAATAAGAATACTTATATTAATTTAGATATTATGTTATTAGCTTTAAACTATACTATAGCTAACTATTTTACCTAGTTGTTTTACTAGTAGTTTATGTACACTTATAAGACTTATTTTATTATAGTGTTTATATTTTTAGTCTAGCTGTTAGTCTCTAAGTAAAAAGCTATAAATAGATAGAGTATAATTTAAAGCTATTTATAGAGTTTGTTCTAAAAGGCTAAGATAAACTGTGTACCTCTATCTAATATAATTATGTTAGGTAGGCTATAGTAAACTTATACATATTAGTAGAATAACTAGGCTATATTAGAGGTAGTTATAGAGGAACATAGTATTAAGTGTTAATACTTAGTTAAGTAATTAATAACTACTATAATATTTATATACTTTTTAGATAAAAGTAGGTCTATAATAAAATTAATTAATATGTCTTTTTAAGCTTATTTAGAAATTAGAAGTAGTTTAAGTAAGCTATTATACTTTTTTTAAAAGGCCTTTACTTTATAGTAAGTATAGCAACATAATACGTATTAGTGTACTGTATAGAACATGCAGGGCTAGTAGTACTCTCTCTGTAGTAGGTTAAGAGTCTTTCCTCTGCCTAGGTGTTCTTTAATAAGCAAGTTATGTATAATTTAAAGTAGTTTAATTCTTAGTTTATTAGAATTAGAAATTATAAGTTAGTTATAGTAATATAGCTTACTATTTTAGTTTTTATAGTTAGCTAGTGTTACTTTCTTTAACTAACTAGCGCTGTTTTAAAGTAGGTTTAAAGTTTCTTAAATAAATTTATTATTTAAATACTTATTAGTAATAATTTAATTAATTATTTATTTTATTTTATTTAAGTTAAAGTCTAAAAATAGCTTAAGTTAAAGTAAAGTTTAGTGTTAAGCTTTTTACACTTTTTCTTAAGTAAAGACATCTTAGAATTGCCTTATAAAAGCATCTAGTTTCCCTCTGTTTTAACTAAAATAATAAGTAATCTTAAAATTAAAATAAAATAAGTATTTAAACTAATAGGCTTATTAGTAGCTAAGTTATTTTATAGTTATAAAGTACTATAAGTTCTTATAGTTAGATAAGACCTATATTAGATGCACTGCACTTTCTAGTTTAAGTTGCTATTATTTAAAGCAGTATACTATAGTAAGTAATTCTTTATTATAAATTTTATAATTACTTTCTACAGAACTTATTTTTTTTAAGAAGTATATAATAAGCCTAATAGTTTTATCTAGCTTAGTCTAAGAAAAAACTTCTACTACTACATAGTCTAAGGCATTAGCTTTTATAAGTATTAGTAGTTTAAAGTTAAAGTAGTAGAGTATTAAAGCTTTAGTAAAGGCTTTTTTTAGCTAGTTAAAGAACTATTAGTAATTTAAGTTAAAGTTAAATTAAATCTTTTTTTTAGTAAGTGTAATTATAAGGCTTACTTACTATAAAAAGTTATTAATAAATTATTAGTAAAAGTTAGTAAATCTTATAAAGGCTTATATTTTTTTTATATTTTTTAAGTATTACTAATCTAGTATAGTCTAAACCTTAATAAAGTCTATTTAAATACTATCTATAAAGATTACATATCTTAAATACATAACTTTTAATTAGTAGAACTTACATTTATTTATGTTAAGTTATAGACCTGCTTTTTTTATAGCTTTTAGCACTAAGCGTACATGCTGTTTATGCTCTAAAAGGCTATTACTATAAATTAGAATATTATTAATATACGTAGTACAGAACATGTCTAGGTAGGGTTAGAGTAAGTTATTTATAAAATGTTAAAAAGTACTAGGCGTGTTAGCTAAGCTAAAGGGCATTACTAGGTACTTAAATAGTTTATATTAAGTCTAAAATGCTGTTAGCTACTTATTACCTTTTACTATTCTTAGCTTATTAAAGGTAGTAATAATATTTAACTTTATAAAATACTTTACTTTACTTAGTTAGCTTAGAGTTTTTTATAAAAAAAAAATTAAGTATTAGTTTTTAATAGTAATAGTATTTAGTTTTTAGTAGTTAACATAAAATTAAAGCCTACTCTTAGGTTTTTTTATAAATAGTATAAGTAACACTACTAGTAAAAAGCTAGCTTAAATAAACTTTTTTTTTAGGTTCTTGTTAAAGTATTTTTAAAGCACTTTTAATTTATTTAGTAACATTTTATATAGTAGCCTATAACTAGGTTGTTTACTAGGCTTAAAAGTTATTTAGTAATTATATAAACATTATATTAAAAGCTTATTAGACTTGTTTTAAAAAAAGACATATAATAAGTTATAGTAGTCTTAAAGAACTATTATTTTTAAGTTAGTATGTTTTTAAAAAGCTAAAGCTTAGTCTATATTAGAAATTATAACTATGTAGATTTTATAATCTAGTTATTAAGCTAGAGTTATAAATAAAGTAGGTTCTATATAGTAGATATCTATCTACTGTTTAAGTCCTAGTTTATGTTTAAATTAAGTAAGTAAAAATTTCTTAAAAGCTTTCTTTTTTTTAAGTTTAAGTAGTTATTAAATTATTTTATATAGCTTATCTTAGTAAAAAGCCTAGCTTATTAGCCTTACTTAAGTAGTTTTTTTTTAGGTTAATAAAAAGTAAGTTTAAAAACCTTCTATATTAAGTGCTACTTAGGTGTTGTTTAGGTGTAAGTGTAAGCATATATTTTAGCATTAAAAAAAGTTAAAGTTTAAGACTTACTCTTAGTAATTAAAGGCAACTTTATGCTAATACAGCTATAGTTATTTTAGAATTAGGTTATAACATTTTATATTTATTACATAGAGCTTAATCTGCTTTTTATAGTGTTAGTAAGTAATTATAATAGTTATAGTATAAAAAATAAAACTTTTTTTAAGTTATTTTTTATTAAATCTAGTTAAGTAAATTATTTAAGTAAGTAGTGTTAATTAAAAATTTAGTTTACATGCTAGTTTTTTATTAATGTAACTTATGCTATTTACTTTTAAGTTAATAAGAGCTTATATTAAAGCTAATATAGTTTTTTATTATAAATATATAAAAATATTAACTTAGTACTTTTAGTTATTAGTAGAGGACTTAGCTTATAAGTTAGTAAAGATCTAGTGTTAAATTAGTCTTAAAAGGTAACTTAGCCCTAGAATAAGCTTTTTTATAGGCTTCTACTGCTATAGCTGCAGCTATGTTAAAAGTAGTAAAAAGGATTAGAGCTTAAATATAAGTTAAAGCCCTTATAAAAATAAAATTAAAATAGTAAGAATCTTTAATAAGTGCTAGCAGCACTACTTATATAGACTTAAAAAAGGGAAATAAAGCAGTTTTAGAAAATATAACTATGCTTACTATACTTAAAGTATTAACTTTTTTTTTTATAATTTTTATGCTTTTTAGAACTAATAAAAGCATAATTTAAATTAATTTTTATTATGTTAAGGTTCTTATTTATAACTGCGCTAGTTTAGAGGCGTATTAGAGCTTATATAGAGAGGAACCTTATGTTATTATTGTAAGTAGTAATTAAGTTTACATACGCATTAAGGTTATTTAAAAGGGGTTCTTCTACTATAGTGTGTTATAGTTTAGTTAAGAGGGAGTTATATAAAGCTATAATTAGACCTATTTTATTTAGGCCTATATTAAATGTAAGTTAGTAGAACTTAGTAAAGTGTAAAGTAAAGCTTTTTTTTATTTATTATAAAGTATTTAAGTAACTTAAGGCTGTTAACTTTTTATTTAGGTCTCTATAAATTACTTATAAAAACACTATAAATTAATTTAGGTTAATAATATTTTTATTTATTAGTAAGTTAATTAAAGCTGTTATATTATAGTTAAGTTAAAAGTAGGCATATAGTAACTAAGAGTGTTTAAAAAGAAATTAGTTTATATTTCCTTTAAGTTTATATTAAAGCTTATGTAGAAAGAAAAGTAAGTCTTTTTATTTTCTATTAAACAGTAGGGGATTAGAGAGTTAGTTAGATTTTATTACTAAGTTAAAAAGGTTATAAGTTGTAGGCAGTGTTAAGCAGAAAAGAGTTAAGCTATCTCTAGACTTCTAAGTAAGCTTTAAGGCTAGTAAGTTCTTAGTTCTTACTACTATAATAAAAGTTAAGGTAGAAATAAACTACTTAATAACATAAAGCTATTTTTTAAAGTCTTTTTAAAAAGCTTTAAAGCTTATAATATAGTAGCTTTTTTATAAAGTAAGTGCTTTTTAAAAAGCTTTTTAGCTTACTTTAATAGCTTAAAGTTATATAAGTACTAAGCTTATTAAATTAAATTTAGAGGCTATTCTTAGCTAGAGTTTTAACATAATATAATGTTATAATTATGCACAAGTAAGGTTATAGAGCTTTACAGAGGTCTAGTTTAATTACTATGTAAGGTATTATAGTAGGTACAAGACATTATGTAAGAAATAAAAAAGTTTAGAAGAAAATTAGTAATTAAATACTTAGCTTAAAAGTCTAAGCGCTTTAAGTATAAATTAAGCCTGTTTTAGGTTTAGTTAGTGTTAAAGCAGTTTATGCTTAAGTTTATGTCTATGTTGTGTTGTGTTTATGTTAGACGTGCACTAATAATACTCTAGTACGCGTCTAATACAGTTATGTCTGGGATCTAGGGAGGATACCGTGACACCTTTTTCCTATCACTGCGCGCCCTAAACTTATTTTAAGCTGTTAAGCGCAGGCCTTTCTAAATGTAGCTGCCTTATTAGCTGCTTAAAGCTTAGTAATTTCTTATTACGCTAACACTAGCTTATGTGCAATTATTGCTACCCTTTGTAAGGCTTTTTTTTCTAGAGGCATTACCCCCCTAGAACCCTCTCTATACGTAGAGCTACTTGCAACACAACTAATATCTACTAGAGATTGTTGCCTGCTGCTGTAATCTACTGTAGTTTGCTGCAATTTGCTATAGTTTGCTGCAATTTGCTGTAGTTTGCTTTAGTTTGCTATAGTTTGCCGCAATTTGCTGTAGTTTGCTACAATTTGCCATAGTTTGCCGCAATTTGCTATAGTTAGCTATAATTTGCTGCAATTTACTTTATGCATTTCCTAACACTACTAGGTAATCTCTTACTAACACCTCTAAGCATTAGCCTATTATATTTAAATAGCTGTTAAAGAAGCTAAACTAGCAGTTATATAAGTAAAACAGCTTATTAAGGTATTACATGTACTACATTAATATTTGCCTTAATAGAGAGGTAGAGGCAGAGGCAGAAGCAGCGCTAGAGCTCCCTAGCACTCTAAGAAATTCCTGTAGAGGTAATAAACTATATAAGCTACAGCTTTACAACTAAAGCTTTAATGCTAAAATAATTAAATTAACAATATTAAGTAGCAGTATTAGGCGTAGTGTAGCAGTATTAGGCAGTAAAAGGAACAGTTGCAACGCTAGAGAACATAAGGTGCAAAGAAGAGAAAGACTATTATTATAATAAAGTAGGCGCCCTACCTGCTAAGCTAATACTATATAACTTTTCCTACTGTACTAAAAGGTACGCACAAGAATACTTAAGCTAAGTATTCTTACATAGTATAATATATATATAGGTAATGCTAGGGTAAGCACTAGCACTAGCAGTTATCTCTAGCCTAGCCTAAACCTCTATAAGCAAGAGAAGGCTACATAGTTAACTATGCTAACCTAGTTATAATTATAAGAGTAGAAACGCGTTAAAAGCTAAAGCTAAAACATATTCTCTTAATTACAGCTAATAATTAACTAATTTCTAAATAACTAATCTTAAATTTATATAAACTTTTAGTTTTTAAAAAATAAATTTTACTAACTTAATTAAAGCTAAAAATTAGCTAGCTATTATAATAAGTAATTTAGTTATGTATAAAGTTTTTAGCTTAGCGCCTATATACTTTTTTAAAATGTAAAATAACCTATATTATATAGCTATAAAAAGTATAATAAGTAAAAAAAATATATATAAAGTAATAATTTTACTATCTTTATAGTATTACTAAAAATAAAGTAAGTTATTAGTAACACTTACTATACTTAATATATTTAAGTTTATAAAATATAAAGTTAAGTAAAATCTTTTTTTTAAAACACACTAGTTAGTTATAATTTTTTTAAATAAACTTTAGTAACACTATTTATTATTACTTTATATATTTCTTATATTCTTTTCTAAAATAATGTATACTTAATATACATACATTTTTATATTAATTTACATGTAGTTTACTCTAGTATATGTTATATATGTTGAATAGGCTCCGACAGCTAGCTGCTTATAGTATGAGCACTTAAGTAGCAAGAGTAAGAGTGGTGTACAGTGTGCACAGCGTATAAAGTAGGTAAGGTAAGAGCAACATGTTTCTAGTTCTATTACTCTTATCTTTCCTCTATATAGAGGAAAAGGGGGATATCTAGATGTTTGCGCACAGAGGTTTACGCATAAGCATTATGTAACATAGATACATAATCCTGCTTGTGCGCAATTGCTTGTATCTAGGCTGCAACGCTGCTGCTGTGTATAGACACTAGTAACTTTTCTTTTTGTCTAAAAAGTTGCCTTCTGTACGTGTTACTTCTCTTCTGTCTGTGTAGGTCTATCTAATTATGTTCTGCCTTTACTCTACCTTTATTTATTAGGACTTGCTTTAGTAATACTATACATTAGAGTAGGCTAGTTGCGCTATATAAATAGCTTTTCTTTTCTTTATTCTTTACTTTCTAAGCTTTACTGTATAATTCTCTAGCTCTTTTCTTTTTTTATACAGTGCTAGCAGTGACAGATCCTTATAATAAGAAAAATAAGTGCGTATAATATAAAAAAAATAAAATAAAGGGAAATAAGCCTTATACAAAGGTGTTGTTAGTCTAGTTAGTCTAAGGCATCTTTGCGCATAAGATCTAGCTAGTCTACAGATGCTTCTATCTAGACAGAGAGGTAGTTAGTTAGGACTAATAATTAAAAAGCTTAGTTTAGTGTTTTTTTTATACATGCATCTACTAGGTTATTTTTACTATTAATCTACTTAATTTTAGTAATTTCTCTTTTCTTATATAATTTATAGAGTAATATAATGTTAATTATAAGTTACTTTTTACTAGTAGTGCTTAGCTTAATAAAGTAATTATATAGAAACCTTAAATCTATATAGATTACTACTAGGATTAGTAGCAGTTTAAGCATTTATATAATTTACTGTAGAGTTGTACTAAGAGTAATTACATTATTAAACCCTCTAACTATTTTATACAGTTTACTAGTAAGAACACTTCTAGTTACTCTTTTACACTTAGTAGAATTCTAGTGTATAATGTTGCCTAGTATTTTAAAGTAGTTACTTTACTCTATATAGTTTTTATTACTTAATATAATTAAGAATCCTAGCTGTAAGCTAAGGTCCTTGTTATTAGTAAATAATCTATTTATAAAGATAAACAGCTTTACATAATTAAGCTGTAATAGTAGGAAAGTAAGACTACACTTACTATTATCTATCTACTATTAGATTTATATGTTAAGTGTGTTAATATTATTATGTAAAGGGTCTATAGTTTATGTAGTAATAAAGAGGTTAAATACTGCCTCTAGTTAACACATAGATGCAATGTATGCCTTTCTTACACATTACTTAATATATTATTATGCAGCATCCTTATTCTCTAGGTTAATTATATAAAAGTAGCTTACTTATTCTTTTTAAGTAAGAACTACTATATTGTGCGTAAGCTTAATCTTTCTACTGTTAAACTTAATAGGCTGCTTCTTTACTAGAATAGTCTTACTTTTTATGTAAAACTTTACCTTTTATAGTTTTTTCTCTTCTCTTTATGTAAAATCTTTTATTATAATGCTTAAAGTGTTATCTATCTATAGGCTAGTAATACTAAAAGTGTGCTCTCCTTTATTAGTAATTAAAAGGTAAAGGTTGTATAAAAAGATGTGCATGCGCAGCTTTTTTTTATAGTAGTTATAATATGTCTTAAACTAATACAGTCCTAATTTAGCAGCTCTATACAAAAGTTGTACAACCTAGAGTATTATATTTAGTAGAAAGCTCTAGCGCATCTTCTTTAGTAGCTTTATGTACAGCGTGCGCATAAGCTTATCTATTAATTAGATGTATGCTTATATAATATTACATAGTTTAAAATGCATTCTGTACATAGCTCTTAGGCTTACTTTTATAGCTAAAAGTAGTCTCTAGCTTATCCTTTAGATAGTTAGTAACTAGGTAAGGATTTCTCTTTTCTCTTTATCTAAGTAGCTAGCAAACACTAGGCAGGATTTTTTATATAGTTAGGTTGTTTTGCCTTTTACTTCTTATATAAAGCAAAGGTTAAAAATCTAACTTTTATACCTTATTAAGTTATATGCTATAACTTTAAAAGTGCTATTAGTAATTAAGGTGTTTATCTTTATATAGTCTAATTTCTTAAATAGTTCTTTAGGTGTAGTAATTACACTGTCTATATAAAGCTTAATAAATAAGGCCTAATTATTCTTCTTTTTCTAGGTTAGAAATACCTAGTCTAGACTTTATGCAGGTTTCCTTTACCTTTTACTTCTCTTAGTATCTATATCTTCTCTTTACACTAGTGCGGCATTGCTATCCTAAGGGGCTTAGTCTATAGTAGGCTCTAGTTCTGCCTTTATAATATTTTTATAAGGCTGTCCTCTCTTTTTTTTCTTTAAGAGATCCTTTTATACAGGGATTAGTTTATCTAGGTTATTTATTATAGGTAGGTTGTCTTTTTTCTTTTCTTTATAGTACAGTTTAACCTGCGTACATTAGAGCTTTAGTAGGCTATTCTTTTTTTTAATAATAATGTCTCTCTTTTTAATGCTTTTAATTTTGTATAGGCTAGTCTAGCCTTTCTTCTCTCTCTATGCTATAATCTTTAAGCTAAGGGGGAGGTTAAGAACTTTATATATTATAGGGCTATTATAAGTATTAATTACATAATTAATGTTTACTTTTACATAGTTCTTTTAAAGTATTTTTATTACCTTTTGTATAGCGCTTGCTTATGTAATAATGTCTAGTAATAGTAAAAAGTCTAGGTTAATTCTTAGGTATGCCCTAAAGACTAGCAGCATAAGTACTAGACTGTGTAGGCTAGCTATGTTGTTTAGAGCCTTAACTGCTATCTGCAGGATAGCCTTATTATCTGTATAGTTACCTAGCTTAGTCTTTAGAATGTTAAACGCTTGTTAGAGAGGTGTGTGCGCGCGCTTAACCTTTTTAACTACCTAATGTGCTTCTACAGGCATCTGCCTACATGTAGCTTCTATAATCTTTGCATAAGCTTAAAAATCCTCTAAAGTAAAGTTTATACTAGAGTTATGCATAATATAGTTTAGAGGTCTTTAATAAGTGTTAATCTAGCATTTGCATAGTGCATCCTAGGTATCTTGTGTAGACATAGATTTTAGAAATATAGCAGCCTAAAATAATATGTCTATATTAATAACATATAGAACATCCTTATTATTAATTTATATAATGTTAATAACAACTTTATAGTTAAAGTAGGTGTTATTTTTAATTATAAACTTAAATCTTTATAAGGCCTAGTTATATAATTAGCAAAAGTAGCAGAACTTCTTAATCTCTTCTAGCACTACAGCATTAATGTTGTGGCTAGCGCTAGTTAGCATCTTCTAGAGTCTCTCTATGCAGGGGTGTCTAAATTAGCAGTAGAGGCAGTAGAGTTCTAATTTAGTAAAGAAAGACATAGATTCTTTTTTACTAACATTAAAAAAAAAGTGTTCTTATTTTTATATAATAAGTATAGTAGTTTTGTCTTTACATATAATAACATTTAGAACATTGTTAAAGTATGCCCTAAGTTAGTTAGCATCTGCTAGTAATAGCAGGAATAGTGTTAAAGTCTCTAGAATGTAGTATGTAACTAGACTAATTAGGTTCTAGATTTATACAGTACTAATTAATCTCTTTAGTGTCTAGCTTTTAAAGCTAATATCTATTTAGCTAAGTGTCTAATTAATTTCTATATGTAGGTTCTTTTATACATACACCTTAAGTTAGGACTTGCTAATAGTAGAGATCTTTACTGCACCTATGTTCTATAGTTTACCTTAGTATACTGTACAGTATTAGTTATTAAGGATAAACTGCTTAGCATATTTCTTAAGTTTAATGCTATAGATGTCCTCTTCTATTGCACAGTGTAAATAGGCAGTAAAGGTAAGGTAGTTAACAGCTTTTTTAGCATTTTTACCCTTTTATTTTATTTTCTTTGCATTATGTAAATTATTCTTTTCCTTAGGGTAACCTTTAAAGTTTTAGATATATAAGGTAATAGCTTTACATAATAAGGTCTTATTATAGAAATCTTTATATAAGGCAACATACTAGTTCTTTGCTTATATATAGTTATTATAAGAGTAGTTTAATAACTAACATCTTTTTTTATAGTAGACAAAGCACTTCTTTATCTGTGTGTAGTTGTCTCTAGATTATAGCCTAAACCTAGATAGAGATCTTCTATGTTATCCTTTTCTGCGCAGAGGGAAGCTTTCTTCTTGTTGTGTAGACTTTTATTATGTAGAGTTATATTAGTAGTCTATGTAGTATGCATTAGGCAGTTCCTAGAGGTATTAGTTTACCCTTTAGTCTATAGTAACTTAGAGTAATGCCTATAAGTTGCTAAATAAGGCTTTGCATAAAGGCTTAATAGTAAACATAGCATGTTCTAGTTCTAGTTATCCTTAATAGGCTTATATAATAGCAGTGTGCAGTAGAACATCCTTTTAAAATTTTATTCTTAGTGCCTTTTATATAAGTGTAAGCTTGTTAATTATTATTTTAAAAACTTTATGTAAACTCTTATTAAAGTTCTTTTATTAGCATTATGTAAAGGTTATTATTGTCTAGTCTGTTTAGTACTAGCTATAGTTTACATTAGTGTTAAAGTAACTGCTTAAGGTGTTGTACAAATGCTTCTAGTTATATCTAGGGCCTATATTGTGCATATAGTACATATTTGCCTAACCTTTTAGGATGTTTAGAAAGATGTCTGTGTACTAAGTTTTCTAGATATCTAGCTATTAACATAGATTAATAAAAATCTTTATTTTATCTATAAAAATGTTATATAGTTAACCTATATAGTTATTATTCTTTTTCTATGCTTTTTAAAATTATATAATTTTGTCTGCTAGGAGTTTTTCTTTAGTAGTTTCTCTTTAGAGTAGAAGTTTGTACAGGTTGTAATGTAGTATAGATTGTGCAGGTGGTATTAGTGGTGCATACACTACTGCAGGCGGTGGTGTGTGCAATTAAGGGTGTGGAGCAGGCGTTAGGTAGGGTGGCATGTATTGTTTGTACAGTAATTAGTGTAGTGCTAGCTAAGGTGTAGAAGCAGGTAATGCTAGTATATTTAGTGTTAATAGCAGCATTATGTTTAGTCTGCTTCTGTGTAGAGCCTTATATAGTAATAAGGGTTGTGTATAAAGCCTTTCTAGTGCAATTACCTTTCCTTATGCTATATTATACAGCTTCTAGGCTTAGGTACTTTTAGTGCCTAGCTATAGTGTAATTCTCTTGTCCTCTAGCACTTATATAAGCTCCCTTTTAAATGCGCAGCTAAGTGCTAAGAAGTCTTATAGTGTCTATCCTTTAAAATCCTCTATGTACGCACTTAGAAAAGTAGCGCCCTTCTAAGTTGTTATGTGTAGATTAGTAATTACATAACCTGTGTATAATTAAGTCTATAGGCTTGTTAGAGCTTCTAACATGTTAATCTTGTTATTCTAGTACTCTAGGCTAGTCTTATTCTATAGTGTTGCCTCTAATATCCCTATGTCCTTTATAAGTTATTTATATAATAGGAATTGTTTCTTATATTCTTTCTATTATTACACAGAGTTGTTAGTTGCTAATAAGATTTTATTATAATAGTATAGTTAATTACTTTTCTAGTAGATTGCACAGGTACTGCTGTTGTCTAGCTGCTAGGTTGTGCAGCTTTAATAGCTTTAGTGTGCGCCTTACACTATCTCCTCTTTACTTTGTACAGTAGCAGAGCTTGCTGTGTAATGCAAAGGATTAATGTGCTATTATCTAGCTACTAGGTTATACAGCTTTAGTAGCTTTAGTGTGTGTCTCACACTATCTCCTCTTTACTTTATACAGTAGCAAAGCTTGCTGTATAATGCAAAGGATTAATTTACTATTCTAAAGGATAAGTAACTAAATAAAGTACCTTGTAAAGCGTAGGTACTCTACTGTTACTCTTCCTAAGGGATAGGTAACAAAACAAAGTACTTTATAAAGTGTAGGTACTTTGTTATTACTTTTACTAATTTATAGTTAATTAAATTAACTACTAATTAGTGTTAAATAGGCTCTAACAGCTAGCTGCTTATAGTATAAGCACTTAAGTAGCAAGAGTAAGAGTGGTGTACAGTGTGCACAGTGTACAAGGTAGGTAAAGTAAGGGTAACATGTTTCTAGTTCTATTGCTCTTGTCTTTCCTCTGTACAAAGGAAAAGGGGGATATCTAGATGTTCGCGCACAGAGGTTCGCGCACGAGCATCATGTGACATAGATACGTGATCCTGCTCGTGCGCGATCGCTTGTATCCAGGCCGCGACGCTGCTGCTGCGTACAGACAATATAAAATATATTTAAATTATAGTTAGTTATGTTTATTCTACTTTTTAAGCTATATTAGTGTGTTAGGAAATATCATTAGCTATATTAGTGTGTTAAGGATTAGCATTAGCTATATTAGTGTGTTAGAGATTAGCATTAGCTATATTAGTGTGTTAGAGATTAG
>NW_022985187.1:71374-89969 GCF_010093535.1 Lindgomyces ingoldianus
GATTAGCATTAGCTATATTAGTGTGTTAGAGATTAGCATTAGCTATATTAGTGTGTTAGAGATTAGTATTAGCTATGCTTAGTTACAGGCTGTAATTAGTTACATGCTATAGTTAAATATTATTATTATATGTCTATTACCTGTCTAATACTAATTTAATAAGCATTATGCTACAACTATTCTTTAACCTAAATAACCTACCTTATTGTACTAACTATTGCTCTAAGCAAGCTTTGCTTTTACAGATCATTTATAAACTGTTGTAGTATTTTAGTAGTATAGTTAATTACTTTTTTAGTAAATTATATAAGTGCTGCTATTATTATCTAGCTACTAGTTTATGCAGCTTTATTATTTATTTTAGTGTACATCTTACACTATTTTCTTCTTACTTTATATAGTAGTAAAGCTTACTGTATAATGTAAAGAGTTAATCTACTATCTTTAAAGATAAGTAATAAAATAAAGTACTTTATAAAGTATAAGTACTTTATTATTACTTTTACTAATTTATAGTTAATTAAATTAACTACTAATTAGTGTTAAATAGGCCTCTTTTAGCTAGCTGCTTATAGTATAAGCACTTAAGTAGTAAAAGTAAGAGTAGTGTACAGTGTGCACAGCGTACAAAGTAGGTAGAGTAGGGGCAACATGTTTCTAGTTCTATTGCTCTGTCTTTCCTCTGTACAGAGGAAAAGGGGAATATCTAGATGTTTGCGCACAGAGGTTTGCGCGCAAGCATTATGTGACATAGCTACATGATCCTTCTCTTGCGCGATAACTATCTAGACTGTAACGCTGTTGCTACGTACAGACACTTTATATAATAAAAATATTTTTATAAAATTTTAAAAATATAATTCTTTAAAATAAAAAAGATGTAAAATGCTTTAAAGAGGCTTTTTCTTCTTTATTAATCTTATAGACTTATTGTTAGATATGCGCACCTACTGTCAAGACAGGAGGAACGCTGGACGAAAGCTGCTACATAGTACGAGCAATAAGCTCGAACAGTATATTGCTGCAAATTGCTGCATGTTGCAGCATTTTGCAACAAACTGCAGCATGTTGCAGCATTTTGCAACAAATTGCAGCATGTTGCAGCATTTTGCAACAAATTGCAGCATGTTGCAGCAAATTGCAGCATTTTGCAACATTTTGCAACAAATTGCGGCATGTTGCAGCATTTTGCAACAAATTGCAGCATGTTGCAGCTGGTCGCGCATAGGGCTAGTGCGCGAGAGACTCGGACCGGAAAAACAAAAGCCGAGCAACACGAGCAGAGCAGACAAAAAGAAGAAGAAACATCGATAAATCAATACAATCAATCATCACCCCATACATTATATCCAAAACCCATCATTCATCTTAGGAAGCCTAGAAACAGTGCTTCAATCTAACACTTATATAATAGCTTTTCTAGTAAAACATAAAAAAGAAAATACATAATTTAATAAACATTATGTTATATAAGCTAACTACCTAGGTATTTATAGTATAGTAAAAATAGTAAAACTTACTTTAAAAGCATATTTTTTACTAAATTATAATAGTTTTACATTTTTATTATTATATAAACTAGGCTAATAAAGTAATACTTACCTTGAGGTTTTTTACTAAAGACTAAAAAGTATAAAAAGCTTAGCTAAAATAATTCTAGCTTAGTTTTTAATTTAAATATTAAAATTTATTATTAACACTTTTTAAAGTAAAGCATAAAAGTAAAGAAGATAATAAGCTACCTATTATATAATAGTATATATTCTTTGTAAAGTCTAAAATTATTTTATTAAAGCTATAACTAAGTAAATTTTTAGTAATTAAGCTTTAGTAAAGAATCTAAATAAGTAGGTAAAGTATATAAAAGAGCTAGTAATAAAAAGAGTTAAAGATGTGTTAAAATAGTACTAGAATAATATATAATAATTTTAGTAGCGCCTTTTTTACTTATCTTACACTTAAGATCTACTTTATACTACTTATAAGTAAGAAACTAGAACATATTTTCTTTAAAGTATGCTATATAATCTTTTAGACTTAAGTATTATTAAATTCTAATATTTTCAAAGTAATTAAATTTTTAAATTACTAGTTAAATTAAAAATAAATAAAAAAGTAAAAAAACTATTAATTTTAAGTAATTTATTATATAATATTATAGCACTTATTTTTATTATTACTTTTTAGCTTTTTAATCTTGTACAGGTAATCTATAACAGCTATGTTATTTACACTAGAAGATAAAGTAGCTAGGGGACCTATACTATTATTAGGTGTTAGATAATACTAATTAGGTTAAGAGCTATTATAGTAACTGCAATAGGCAGCTTAATTTTTAAATTTATAATTAGCGCAAGTAGCTACTTACTTAAATAAAAGTAAAACACACTTTAAGAATAAACTGTAGAGGATAAAATAGCCTAGCAGTAGCTGTTTAGAAGATTGGATGAAGTGACTCTGCTATCTAAGAGAGCTGAAGGCTCTCCTTATATACACCGAGCTTCGGAACATAATATCTCCAGATCCCGAGCTGCGTCCCAGGCTCTGAGCCCCAGCCAAGGCTCTTAGTATACGCAACATAAACTATAGTACAAATAGCTAGCATACTTTACTATTTAAGTTAGTTATTAACGTACTTCATGGGCGAGTTGCTCACACACCTGAGTCGCTCACCTTTGCCAAGACCCCACCCTAACAAACTCTATTATAGCCCATAACAACCCGCTCTAGCACTATATAGTACAGTACAGCCTAGAATATTATTTAGATACTACTTCTACTTCTTGCTTACACATTTACGCGTTATGCCTAGTCTAATTGCACTATCTGTAGCGCCTTTAGAATAGCTTACCTACTTTAGCTTACACCTACTTCTTTGCCTTCTTTCTGTTACTACGCGCCCTAAACTCCTTTAGAGCTGTTAAGTGTAGGCTTTTTTAAATTATTAAGGTCCTTTTTACTTTAATCTGCTTTCTGTTATATAATTTATATTATATAGCAGCCTTATTAGCTGCTTAATGCTTAGTAATTTCTTATTACACTAATACTAGCTTATGTGTAATTATTACTGCCCTCTTTAAAACCTTTTTAAACACCTTAACTAGAAAAGTTAGTAAACTATTTATATACTTTTAAATTTTTATTTTTATAAGCATTAATTATAACCTAAGTTCTAAGGTATTACTTAGAGTTTACAACTACTAGGGCTTATTATATATAAGTAGTAGTAGTAATAGAGTGCACAACTTTACATTAAGGCTTATTATAACTTATTATAAGTTAAAAGAAACTAATTTAGCGCTTTAAAACTTTTTTTAAATATTACTAAAAGTAATTATAGCATTATAGGCTACTTTAAAGCATAGTAAAAACTTTATTTTTATAATATAAGTAATCTAGTTATGTATATAGTTTTTAGCTTAGCGCTTATACACTTTTTTTAAAAGAGTAAAATAACCTACATTAAGTAGCTATAAAAGGTGTAATAAGTAAAAAAGTATATAAATAGTAATAATTTTATTATTTTTATAGTATTACTAAAAATAAAGTAAGTTATAGCTTTTATAGCTATTAATAACTAGTAGATAGTAGCTACTAACAGTACACTTTTTTATATGCGTGTTAAAGTGCTTTAACTAGTCTAGACTAAGCTAATTAGTAGTCTAGCTGTGCTTAGAGATTATAATAACTTAATTTTAAAGTAGATTTTTTTTATACTAGTTTAAAAAGTAGTTACTACTCTAAAAAATAATAAAAAGTAAAATAGCCTATTTTTTAGCATTAATGCCTTAGATAGCTATTGTCTACTTTTAGTTACTTAGCTAGACTACTTTTAGCTGTCTTTGTCTTTTTAAACTTATAACAACTACTTTAGTAGATATTTAGCCTATTATAAACCTTATCTTATTAAAGTTATACATGTTATTATTCTAGATACTATACTTAGCTTTAATATTCTTTATAAAGTTAAACTAGCTTTAAATTACTATAAAATTTTTATAAAAAGCTTTTTTATAGTTATAGTTATACTTAAACTTTACTTTAAGCTTTAAGTAACACTTAATAAATATATTAAGCTAGGTTATGCTAACATAGCCTATATTATGCTTAGTGTGTAAAGAATTAGCTATATTAGCTATAGCTACTAGCTAGAGGGGAAATTCTTACATATTTAGCTTAAGTATGTGCTAAATAATTACCTACTTTTTATTATTATCTAGCTTTTATAAGTTAGCTGTATAATTAGCTTAGAAAAGTTATTTAGTATGTTAGTTACTTATTATTTTTTAAAAGACCTTATAAATAGCTATAGCATGTTAGTTAAAAAGTATTATGTTTTATTTAAAAGCTTAAAGTATAAGCTATATTTAATATTTTTTTAACACATTTAAGTAGTATTATTAGGAATACATTAGTATAAAAAGAGTAGTGTAGTAAGGTCTTAGTAAAAGTAAGCAACTTAGGTGTGTAAGCAACTTGCCTATAAAGTACGTTATATAACATGTAAAATAAAAAGCATATAGTAAGGTTCTATATTAATAGTACTATAAGTCTAAGTTAACACTACATTAATATATAATAAGCAGTAGGTATTTAATTAAAAGGTATAAAAAGTGCTACTATAGTATTTAACATTATTATAGAGTGTAAAGAAAATGTTGAATAGGCTCTAACAGCTAGCTGCTTATAGTATAAGCACTTAAGTAGCAAGAGTAAGAGTAGTGTACAGTGTGCACAGCGTACAAGGTAGGTAAGGTAAGGGCAACATGTTTCTAGTTCTATTACTCTTGTCTTTCCTCTGTACAGAGGAAAAGGGGGATATCTAGATGTTTATGCACAGAGGTTTGCGCACAAGCATTATGTAACATAGATATGTAGTCCTGCTTGTGCGCAATTGCTTATATCTAGATTATAACGCTGCTGCTGTGTATAGACACTAGTAACTTTTCTTTTTATCTAAAAAGTTACTTTCTGTACATGTTACCTCTTTTCTGTCTATATAAGTCTATCTAATTATGTTCTGCCTTTACTTTACTTTATTTATTAGGACTTGCCTTAGTAATGCTATATATTAAAATAGGCTAGTTACACTATGTAAATAGCTTTATAAATAGTATAAAGCATTTTAGGCTATTATTATTTAGCCTTTATGCACTTGCCTTATAAGTAATTTAGTAGTGTATAAACTGTTTTATGTAGGGTTTTATGCTAGAATAGTGTAAGATCTTTGTGTAGGCAGGTGTGTAAAGAGGTGTATATAATAAGGTTTTCTTTTCTTTTTTACCTTTTTTTCTTTATTCTTTACTTTTTAAGCCTTACTGTATAATTCTCTAGCTCTTTTCTCTTTTTATACAGTGCTAACAGTGACAGATACTCCTGCCTGCACACACACACACACACACACACACACACACACACACACACACATAGAGAGAGAGAGATGTTTCTCTAGCCTTCCTCCTCTACCTCTAGCGCTGTTAGTGCGGGCGTCTTTAACGTCCTTATGCAGTCTAGCAGCCTAGGGCGCATCTGCGTTACCCTTTTAACTAGTTCTACTGCTAATTAGCAGTTTATTTAGTGTCTTAGTATAAATATATAGATTTTTTAGCTTTTTTGCTTTTTTTTTATATAAAATGCTAATTATAGATAGGCTAAGAAGTAGCATGTAGCAGCTTTACTATCTTATAATATTAATGTTGTCTTGCCTGCTAGCACTAATCTGCAGCTGTAGGCGGCAAAGGTTGTGTGTTGTAAGAGGTACTTCTGTGCAGTTCTAGTCTAAAGTTGCAGTTAAGTCCTAGCAACTTTATATGCTTGTTATTATAGCAGCACTACTAGTGCCTTTTTTTTTGTTAAGTGTTATGTGTTAGCTAACTTCTAGGCTAATGCCTGCGCCTTGTGCGTATAGTAGAGCTGTGGTCTGCATTATAACTACCACACGTGAGGGGTGGTGTGTTCTAGGGAGGGGGGGGAGGGGGGGGCTAGTAGCTTTTCTTTTCCTGTGTACTAGATAAATAGACTGTCTTCTTTACATATTCTTCTCTTCTAATCTTATACTAAGAAAAATAAGTGCGTATAATAAAAAAAACAAAAGAGATAGGCCTTATATAAAGGCGTTGTTAGTCTAGTTAGTCTAGAGCATCTTTGCGCACAAGATCTAGCTAGTCCACAGATGCTTTTATCTAGACAGAGAGGTAGTTAGTTAGGACTAATAATTAAAGAGCCTAGTTTAGTGTTTTCTTTATACATACATTTACTAAGTTGTTTTTACTATTAATCTACTTTATCTTAGTAATTTCTCTCTTCTTATATAATTTGTAGAGTAACATAATGTTAATTATAAGTTACTTTTTACTAGTAGTGCCTAGCTTAATAAGGTAATTATATAGAGACCTTAAATCTATGCAGGTTACTACTAGAATTAGTAGTAGTTTAAGCGTTTATATAATTTACTATAAAGTTATACTAAGTGTAATTATATTATTAAACTTTTTAACTATTCTGTATAGTTTACTAGTAAGGACACTTCTAGTTACTCTTTTACACTTAGTAGAATTTTAGTGTATAATGTTGCCTAGTATTTTAAAGTAGTTGCTTTACTTTATATAGTTTTTATTACTTAATATAATTAAGAATTCTAGCTATAAGCTAAGGTTCTTATTATTAGCAAATAATCTATTTATAAAAATAAACAGCTTTGCATAATTAAGCTGTAATAGTAGAAAGGTAAAACTATGCTTACTATTATCTATCTGCTATTAGATTTGTGCGTTAAGTGCATTAATGTTATTATATAAAGGGTCTATAGTTTATGCAGTAATAAAAAGGTTAAATGCTGCCTCTAGTTAACACATAGATGTAATGTATGCCCCTTTTACATATTACTTAACATATTGTTGTGCAGCATTCTTATTCTTTAGGTTAATTATATAAAGGTAGCTTACTTATCTTTTCTAAGTAAAAACTACTATGTTATGCGTAAGTTTAATTCTTTTGCTATTAAACTTAATAAGTTGCTTCTTTACTAAAATAGTCTTACTCTTTATATAAAACTTTGCCTTTTGTAGTTTTTTCTTTTCTCTTTGCATAAAATCCTTTATTATAATGCTTAAGGTGTTGTATAAATGCTTCTAGTTATTTCTAAGGCTTATGTTGTGCATATAGTGCATATTTACCTAACCTTCTAGGATATCTAGAAAGATGTCTACATACTAAGTTTCCTAGATATTTAGCTATTAACATAGATTAATAAAGATCCTTATTTTATTTATAAGAATGTTATATAGTTAACTTATGTAGTTATTATTTTTTTTATGCCTTTTAAAATTATATAATCTTATTTGCTAAAAGTTTTTCTTTAGCAGTTTCCCTTTAGAGTAGAAGTTTGTACAGGCTGTGATGTAGTATAGATTGTGCAGGTGGTATTAGTAGTGCATACACTACTGCAGGCGGTGGTGTGTACAATTAAGGGTGTGGAGCAGGCGTTAGGTAGGGTGGCATGTATTGTTTGTACAGTGATTAGTGTAGTGCTAGCTAAAGTGTAGGAGCAGGTAATGCTAGTATATTTAGTGTTAATAGCAGCATTATGTTTAGTCTGCTTTTATGCAGAGCCTTATATAGCAATAAAGGTTGTGTATAAAGCCTTTCTAGTGCAATTGCTTTTCTTTATGCTATATTATATAGCTTCTAGGCTTAGGTACCTTTAGTGCCTAGCTATAGTATAATTTCTTTATCCTCTAGCACTTATATAAGCTCCCTTTTAAACATGCAGCTAAGTGCTAAGAAGTCTTATAGTGTCTATTTTTTAAAATTCTTTATGTACACACTTAAAAAAGTAGCGCCCTTTTAAGTTATTATGTGTAGATTAGTAATTATGTAACTTATGTATAATTAAGTCTGTAGGCTTATTAGAGCCTTTAACATGTTAATCTTATTATTCTAGTACTCTAGGCTAGTCTTGTTCTGTAGTGTTGCCTCTAATATCCTTATATCCTTTATAAGTTATTTATATAATAGGAATTATTTTTTATTCTTTCTATTATTACGCAGAGTTGTTAGTTGCTAGTAGGATTTTATTATAATAGTATAGTTAATTGCTTTTCTAGTAGATTGCGCAGGTACTGCTATTGTCTAGCTGCTAGGTTGTGCAGCTTTAATAGCTTTAGTGTGCGCCTTACACTATTTTCTTTTTACTTTGTACAGTAGCAGCGCTTGCTGTATAATGTAAAGGATTAATCTACTATTCTAAGAGATAAGTAACTAAATAAAGTACCTTATAAAGTGTAAGTGCTTTATTGTTACTTTTCCTAAGAGATAGGTAATAAAACAAAGTGCCTTATAAAGCGTAGAGTTAATTACTTGTGCAGTAGATCGCGCAGGTGTGACGGTCCTACGCAGAGAGCTCTGTCGCGCGTCACATGACGAGCTGCCCGTGCAGCCAATCAGGATATAGGGGGTGCGACTAGCGCAACGCTATTAGTTCACTTAGCGCTAGCGTCCTTGCTAGCGCCTTAGCGCCGCAAGCACTTCTTCTGCAGAGCTGCCCTTAAAGCTCCCTTTCTTCTCTTTATCTTAGTGTAGCTAAAATAGAGCTAACCTACTCTACTATGCTTCTCTAGCTCTATACAGTAGTAGAGACAGTGCTTATTATTATATTACACTAAAATTATTTTATTTAGCTAAAAGACAGCAACACAATATCTAGGTCTACTATGCAGTTAGCTCTAAGAGCTTAATCTGCTAACTAACCTTTACTTAGACAAATTTGCTAGTATAACTAGGCTAAGCCTTAGTTTGTTAATAATAGCTATCTGCCTTAAAGCCCTAGTTAGGCTAGGCAACTATAAAAGCAACACTAAGTAATAATTAGATTGTTGCACCTTATTAAGAAGCTCTAAGCTAGGAGCGCTGCTGCTCTAGTTTAAATTAACTGTAGGGGGGGGCCTACTGTACTAACTACTACTGCAACAACGCAAAGAGAGCCGCAGGCTCTGTACAAACCTACATATGAACCCACCACTAATTGACTATCAGCCCCACCGTCACCGGACCCAGGGCTCACACTACACTATACCTCTGCAGACTGCTAGACCCTAGAGTAGAGAGAAGGAGCTAAGAGCACTAGAATAGAGAAGCTGTTAAAGATTAAAATGCGTGTTAATCCTACTGCCTAGCCTACTAGCAACGCCTATACACCTAAACTAAAGACGCTGCTATGCTAGGCCTAGTTCTACGCTAACAATGTGTTTAAGAAGGACTACGCTATTAAGACTGCGCGCGCGCACGCTTAGCAGGCTAGAAAAGCACTATTGTTCTAGACAAAGGCTATTACCTAAAGTACTACTAATTATAATTTAATTAGCCTCTGCCTAGACCTACTAAACTTTATAGCTGTAGATTACATAGTTGTAGCAAATAAGCTACTATAGTAGTTATTAAATATGTAAGCTTATTAAAACTATACTAATACTTTTACTAAAGTAGTTAACATAGCAGAAGCTAAGTAAGTAAAAGTTAGTAAAAAGCTATTAGAGCTTTAAAGCCTACTAAATAAAACCCTTAAACACCTAGCTAATTATAAAGATAAAGTTAAAAGACTTAAGGCTGCTACTACACTAGTGTATAATTAATTATTTCTCTTAGATAAAGCTTGTTAAGCGCTAAAAGGCACGCCTATACTAACTACACTAAGAAAGCAACTGCAATTTAACCTAGCTACACTAAAAACACTTAACCTTTTTTATATTAGTACTATAAGCTAAGGAGCTAGGCTAAAACTGTTAGCTAAAGCAGAGGATCTGCCTAGGTTTATAGGCAAGAATAATATTAAATTTAATTACTAAAAAAACCTCCTAATAAGTAAGCTACTTTACAACATAGACTACTTTATACCTATAAATAGTAACTTTATAAAAGAAGAAAACACTTAAGTACACTATACTAAAAGTAAGGTAAGTAGTTAAGCGCTAGGTTAACTAGTTCCTTACTTTAAAGCCTAAAAGTAGTAAGGTAAGCTAGTAATAACTAAAAATATTATAAGCTTTTTAAAAAAAAGCTTTAAAAATACTAACTAGTAAATAAAAGCTAAAACTAAGCTTTACTAGCTTAAGATAAAGCTATCTTAGGATTTTAAAAACTTTAAGGCCTAGTTTATATACTTTATAAATAAAGCTAAGCTGCTGCTTAAGTAGTAAAAGGATAAAATTTATAACACCTTATTAAGTTAGCTCTAAGTACACATAAAAACTTACTATAATAACCTAACAGTTAGCTTTTTTAATTATATAAAGTAAGCCTACTAGATATTCTTCTTACTGTAGAGGTCTACTGCAGAGTTAAGCGTGTAACACGTGTAGAGAGGTGAAAAGAAGCTTACGTGTTAAAATGTTCTTTAACCTGCTACTACTACTACTGCTCTAACAACTCTAGTAATGCCCTAAGCGTAGGCAGCTTTAATAAAAAATGCTGTAACCTGCTACTTATGCTATTAGCTAGAACATATAAGTTGTAACTGCCCTTACGCCTGCGCTAAAAGCAAGGCTATAGAAGCAGTGTAGAAGCTAAACACTATAAGCTTTAGTAAGGACAGTAAATTAGAAAAAGACTTACTCTAAAGAAAGTCTTCTTCTTAGAGTTAATAAACAAAGCGCTAGCGCAAAAGCTGTGTAAGCTGCTATTTAGTAGTAAGCCTTTTATGCTGCCCTGCTGCGTCTCTGCTAGAGGGATTACTATACACTTAAATAGTCTTATTAACATAGGGGCTAGCAGCTATAATTTAATCTACTTACAACACCTATAGATAATCTAGAAGCACCTACAGCCTAAGATGCTTAGCATTAAGTCTATCTTTATTATAAAATATAATAATTAACTAAATAGACAGGTAGATAAGTACTTTTATATAAATCTAGTAATTAACAGCTACTAGCTGCTTACACTCTTTATCCTCTGCAACATAAGCTGTTATAACTTAATTATAGGCTGTAAGGTCTTTAAGAAGGCTAGTGTTTAGATTAACTATAAGAAATAATTAATTTAGTAGCTAGACAATAATTAAACACAGGACTATAAGTGTAATATTATTATCCCTACACATAGTGTGTCTTTATAGATTAACTAATCTTATTAAGCAGACACTAACTAATAAGATAAGTTTATAAAGATATTAAAAATTAATTAATACTAACTTTAATTAACTTAGAAGCATAATTAGTAGCAGAACTTAAAAAAGATAAAAAAGTAACTTAATCCTTAACTAATGCCTTCTAGCGCTACTTAAGCGCGCTAATGTTAACTAGCTGTATCTAGAAAAGCACTTGCTAAGGCAGGGCTAGAGGTAAACATAATTAACGCTGCTGCGTTTATGCTACACATAAAGCGCAGAAATGTTATAATTAAACATATTAGCGTTTATAAAGTTAATTAACTAATTAAGGACTGCTAAGCACCTATAATAGTTAATTCTAAGAATAAGCTCTAATAGCTAATGCTTAAGAAGTTACTATTCTCTATGTATGCTAAAGCTACACTAGCTTACTTCTTAAAAAGAGACTTAGACAAACTGCTGCTGCACTAACCTAGCGTTAACTATAATATTAAGCTAATAGTAAAGAACACCTTATTAAGCAGCCTACTATACAGCATGTCTCTAGAGTAGCTTAGGCTAGTTAAGGACTATCTAGACAACTACCTGCAACGCGGATTTATTACGCACAGTAACACTAGCTACGCTTCTCTAGTCTTGTTTACTAAGAAGCTAAAAAAAAAGTAGAGGTTCTATGTAGACTATTATAAGCTTAATATAATTATAAAGAAAAACACTTACCTAATACCTCTAATCTAAAAGACGCTTACACAGCTAGCTGCAGCTAAAGTCTTTACTAAGCTTAATATATAATAGGTGTTCTATTATATCTAGCTTACTAAAAAGGTTAAGGACTTAACTACCTTCTAAACACACTATAGCAACTATAAGTATTATATGCTGCCTTTTAGACTCTATAACAGCCCTGTAACTTTTTAGTAATATATTAATTAAGTTCTACATAGCCTACTTAATAACTTTTGTATAGCCTACTTTAATAACATCTTAATCTACTTAGATAACCCTTTACAGCATAAGGTATATATTACTAAGGTCCTACATTATCTATAAGACGCTAGCTTATAAATTAACCTTAAGAAAAGCAAATTTATAGTTACTAAGACAAAATTTCTAAGTCTTATTATTAGCATAGACAGAATCTATAAGGACCCTACTAAGGTAGCTGCTGTCTAAGACTAGCCTATACTAACTTTAATTAAAAGCCTGTAGTTGTTTCTAGAGTTCTGCAACTTCTACTGCGCCTTCTTTAAAGACTATAGTTGCATTGTACAGCTACTTATAAAGCTGCTTAAGCGTAGCGCCTAGCATCCTTTAGAAGAGCACAAGTTAGCTGTGTTTAAGCGTGCTAAAAACTTTATGCTGTTAGATAACATTTTTATGCACTACTTACTAAATTATAAGACACATATAAAGACTAACATAAGTAACAAAGTTGTTATAGAAGTACTATTACAGCTGCAGGATAATAGCACCTAGCGCCTTATAGCGTTCTACTCTAAAACTATAAGCCTACTGCAGATAAACTATAACATATATAATAAAGAGATGCTTACAGTTATTTAAGGCTTATAAAAGTAGTAAGTGTAGCTAATAGGCCTATAATAAGATAAGCTATTTACAGTAATTACTAATTACTAAGCTCTTAAGTACTTTGCTATTAAGCATAAGCTTACCCCTTACTAGATGTAATAGGCTATACTAATAGTAGACTTTAACCTTACGCTAACCTACTGCCTAGGCACTGCTAACGTTGTTGTAGACGCGCTATTAAGGAAGTAAAAGAAGCTTAAAACATAAAAAGAAAAAAATAAAGCTGCTTATACACACTTTTTTTTAAGCTAAAAGTAGATTAGTGTTAGTCTTATTACTTAATTACACACTACTCTGCAGAGCACCTCTTTGCTAAATAAGAAGCTTATAGAGCTGCTGCTAATAAATTAACTATATAAGCTTATTAATTAGATCTTAGATGCTAATTAGAATTATAAAAGCTTATAATACTGCTATAATAAAGTGTAAGATTCTAGCTTATAATAGAAGCTTAATACTAAGGGCTTACTACTAAAGGAAGGAAAGCTTATAGTCTTAGCTGTCTAGTTCCTAAAAACTTACCTTATCTGCGCTATTTACGCAACACAACTTACTGCACATCTTAGGACTAAGAAAATAACTAAGCTGCTGCGCAAGTAGTACTACTAGCTAAGCATAAGCTAAGATGTTAAGACCTACATTAGCGCCTATAAGGCCTGTTAGTAGAGCTATATCTTTTAAGATAAGACCCTAGGGCTTTTTAAGCTACTACTAATACTTAAGTAAGCATAGCAAGACATCTTTATAGATTTTAAGTTGTTTCTACTTAATTAAGCTAGCTATAATAACGTGTTTATTATAGTAGACTGTCTAAGCAAGCGCTACTTTTTACTGCTATGCTACAAGACTATTACTGCTGTAGGGGCTGCAGACCTATACTATTGCTATATCTAGCGCGTCTATAGACCCTCTTAATTAATTGTCTCTAACTGCAGACTATAGTTTACCTCTGCATTTATAGATAAGCTTTGCTGCCTTACTAGTGTTAAATAAAAGCTCTTTACACCCTACTATCCCTAGACTAATAGCAACATAAAGGTGCTAAATTAGTATATTAACTAGTAACTGTGTCTATTTGTTAATTACTTCTAAGACAACTAGTTAGACCTACTACTTTGCATAGACTAGGCTTAAGCATCTCTACTGCATAAGATAATAAGGTTATTACTATTTAAAATTAAGTTTAGCTATTATTTAACACACTACTAGGACTAGAAGGCACATATAAGACACTTACTAACTACGCTAGAGCAGATTTTATATAAGAAGGCTTAGAGCTATGCTAAGCTTTGCTATAATGCTGTACAATAAGTAATTAAGATTATAAAGAAGGGTATTACTTAAGCTTAAAAGCAGTAAGCAGCTTAGGTAAATAAGAAGTAGCGTAAGCCTAACTTTATAGTAGGTAACAAGGTATATGTGACCCCTAAGGGCTTTATTATAGGGCGCCCTAGCTAGAAGCTTAACTAGCAGATATACAGGCCCTATCTAATTATAGGCATAAGAGGTTATTTGTACTAGCTTAAGCTCCCCCTATACATAAGAATGCACAACGTCTTCTACGTAGACTGCCTACAGCAGGCAGCACCTATAATGCTGCTAGGTTAGGTTAAGCCCCTAGAGAAGCTAATTAAGGTTAACAGTTACCCTAAGTGGCAGGTTTAGGACATCCTAGATAGTCGCGTCTACTGCGGGCGTCTTTAATACTAAGCCTTATAGGTAGGCTATGATCCTGACCCTACCTGGTATAATGCTGACGGATTCCTTAGAGCTCTGCATAAGGTAAGGGACTTCTACTAAGCATATCCTACTAAGCCTGGTCTGCCAGCGCGACTAGACGCCTAGTTGCAAGTGTATAAAAAAAGCAAGGATATAGAACCTACAGAGGTTAATAATTAACCTGCGCTAAGGTCTTAACTAGTTTAAAGACTAATGCAAAGGCGCTAAACTACCTAGTCTTAGGGACAAGACTGCCTTAGAAGGGGGTGATGTAACAGTCCTACGCAGAGAGCTCTGTCGCGCGTCACATGACGAGCTGCCTGTGCAGCTAATCAGGATATAGGGGGTGCGACTAGCGCAACGCTATTAGTTTGCTTAGCGCTAGCGTCCTTGCTAGCGCCTTAGCGCTGCAAGCACTTCTTCTGCAGAGCTGCCCTTAAAGCTCCCTTTCTCCTCTCTATCTTAGTGTAGCTGAAATAGAGCCGACCTACTCTGCTATGCTTCCCCAGCTCCATACGGTAGTAGAGACAGTGCTTGTCATCACAGCAGGTACTGCTGTTGTCTAGCTGCTAGGTTGTGCAGCTTTAATAGCTTTAGTGTGCGCCTTACACTATCTCCTTCTTACTTTGTACAGTAGCAGAGCTTGCTGTATAATGCAAAGAATTAATGTGCTATTGTCTAGCTGCTAAGTTGTGCAGCTTTAGTAGCTTTAGTGTGCGTCTTACACTATCTCCTTCTTACTTTATACAGTAGCAGAGCTTGCTGTACAATGTAAAGGATTAATCTGCTATTCTAAGAGATAGGTAACTAAATAAAGTACCTTGTAAGGTGTAAGTGCTCTATTATTACTCTTTCTAAAGGATAGGTAACAAAACAAAGTACCTTATAAAGCGTAAGTACTCTATTATTACTCTTACTAATTTATAGTTAATTAAATTAACTACTAATTAGTGTTAAATAGGCTCTAACAGCTAGTGTCACGGTATCCTCCCCGGATCCCAGACATAACTGTATTAGACGCGTACTAGAGTATTATTAGTGCATGTCTAACATAAACACAACACAACATAGACATAAACTTAAGCATAAACTGCCTTAACACTAACTAAACCTAGAACAGGCTTAATTTATACCTAAAGCGCTTAGACTTTTAAGCTAAGTATTTAATTACTAATTTTCTTTTAAACTTTTCTGTTCCTTACATAATGTCTTGTACCTACTATAATACTTTATGTAGTAATTAAACTAGACCTTTATAAAGCTCTATAACCTTACTTGTGCATAATTATAACATTATGTTGTGTTAAAACTCTAGCTAAGAATAGCCTCTAAATCTAATTTAATAAGCTTAGTACTTATATAACTCTAAGCTATTAAAGTAAGCTAAAAAGCCTTTTAAAAAGCGCTTACTTTATAAAAAAGCTGCTATGTTGTAAGCTTTAAAGCTTTTTAAAAAAACTTTAAAAAACAGCTTTATATTATTAAGCAGTCTGTTTCTACCTTAACTTCTATTATAGTAGTAGGAACTAAGAACTTACTAGCCTTAAAGCTTACCTAGAAGTCTAGAGATAGCTTAACTCCCTTCTGCCTAACACTGCTTACAACCTATAACCCCTCTAACTTAGTAATAAAATCTAACTAACTCCCTAATCTCTTACTGTTTAATAAAAAATAAAAAGACCTACCTTTTTTTCTATATAAGCTCTAATATAAACTTAAAGAAAATGTAGACTAATTCCTTTTTAAACACTTTTAGTTATTATATACTTACTTTTAACTTAACTATAATATAACAGCCTTAATTAACTTACTAATAAATAAAAATATTATTAACTTAGATTAATTTATAGTGTTTCTATAAGTAACTTATAAAGACTTAAATAAAAAGTTAACAGCTCTAAGTTACTTAAACACCTTATAATAAAAAAAAAAGCTTTACTTTATACTTTATTAAGTTCTACTAACTTGCATCTAATATAGGCCTAAATAAAATAGGTCTAATTATAGCCTTATATAACTTCTTCTTAACTAAACTATAACACGCTATAGTAAGAGAACCCCTCTTAAATAACCTTAACATATATGTAAACTTAATTGCTACCTATAATAATAACATAAAGTTCCTCCCTGTACAAGCCCTAATACGCCCCTAAACTAGCGTAGTTATAAATAAGGACTCTAACATAATAAAAATTAATTTAAATTATGCTTTAGTTAGTTCTAGAAAGTGTAAAGATTATAAAAAAAAAAGTTAATACTTTAAGTGTAGTAAGTATAGTTATATTTTTTAAACTGCTTTATTCCCCTTTCTTAAGTCTACATAAGTAGCGCTACTAGCATTTATTAAAGATTCTTACTATTTTATTTTTATTTTTATAAAGGCTTTAACTTATATTTAAGCTTTAATTCTTTTTACTACTCTTAACATAGCTATAGCTATAGCAGTAGAAGCTTGTAAAAAGGCTTGTTCTAGAGCTAAGTTGCCTTTTAGGACTAATTTAACACTAGATCTCTGCTAACTTATAAGCTAAGTCCCCTACTAATAACTAAAAGTACTAAGTTAATATTCTTATATATTTATAATAAGAAACTATATTAGCCCTAATATAAGCTTTTATTAACTTAAAAGTAAACAGCATAGGTTATATTAATAAAAAACTAGCATGTAAACTAAATTTTTAATTAACACTACTTACCTAAATAATTTACTTAACTAAATTTAATAAAAAATAACTTAAAAAAAGTTCTATTTTTTATACTATAACTATTATAATTACTTACTAACACTATAAAGAGTAGATTAAGCTCTATGTAATAAACATAGAATGTTATAACCTAATTCTAGAATAACTATAGCTGTATTAGTATAAGGTTGCTTTTAATTACTAAGAGTAAGTTCTAAACTTTAACTCTTTTTAATGCTAAGATGTATACTTACACTTATACTTAAACAACACCTAAGTAGCACTTAATATAGAAGGTCTCTAGACCTACTCTCTAATAACCTAGAAAAGAACTACTTAAGTAAGGCTAATAAGCTAGGCCTCTTACTAAAATAGGCTATATAAAATAATTTAATAACTACTTAAACTTAAAGAAAAAAAAGCCTTTAAAAAATTTTTACTTACTTAATTTAAATATAAACTAGGACTTAAACAGCAAATAGACATCTGCTATATAGAACCTGCTTTATTTATAACCCTAGCTTAATAACTAGATTATAAAATCTACGCAGTTATAATTTCTAATATAGACTAAGCTTTAGCTCTTTAAAAACACACTAACTTAAAAATAATAGTTTTTTAAGACTACTATAACTTATTATATGTTTTTTTTAAGATAAGTTTAATAAGCTTTTAATATAATATTTATATAATTACTAAATAACTTTTAAGCTTAGTAAATAACCTAGTTATAAGCTACTATATAAAATGTTACTAAATAAATTAAAAGTGCTTTAAAAATACTTTAATAAGAACCTAGAAAAAGAGTTTATTTAAGCTAGCTTTTTACTAGTAGTGTTACTTATACTATTTATAAAGAAACCTAGAGGTAGGCTTTAATTCTACATTAACTACTAAGAACTAAACACTATTACTATTAAAAACTAATACTTAATTTTCTTTTTATAAAAAACCCTAAGCTAACTAAGTAAAGTAAAGTATTTTATAAAGTTAGATATTATTACTGCCTTTAATAAGCTAAGAATAGTAAAGAGTAATAAGTAGCTAACAGCGTTTTAGACCTAATATAGACTATTTAAGTACTTAGTAATGCCTTTTAGCTTAGCTAACACGCCTAGTACTTTTTAACATTTTATAAACAACTTGCTTTAACCCTACCTAGACATGTTCTACACTATGTATATTAACAACATTCTAATCTATAGTAATAGCCTTTTAGAGTATAAATAGCATATACGCCTAGTACTAAAAGCTATAGAAGAAGTAGGTTTATAACTTAATATAGATAAATGTAAGTTCTACTAATTAAAAGTTACATATTTAGAATATGTAATCTTTATAGATAGCATTTAAATAGACCTTGTTAAAGTTTAGACTATGCTAGATTAGTAATACTTAAAAAATATAAAAAATATTTAAGCTTTTATAAAATTTACTAACTTTTACTAATAATTTATTAATAACTTTTTATAGTAAGTAAGCCCTATAATTACACTTA
>NW_022985187.1:90554-93397 GCF_010093535.1 Lindgomyces ingoldianus
GTTCGAGCTTATTGCTCGTACTATGTAGCAGCTTTCGTCAAACGTTCCTCCTGTCTTGACAGTAGGTGCGCATATCTGACAATAGTACACTACTTTAAATAATAGTAACCTAAACTAGAAGGTGTAGCGCATCTAATATAAGTCCTATTTAACTATAAGAACTTATAGTACTTTATAACTATAAAATAACTTAGCTACTAATAAGCCTGTTAGTTTAAATATTTATTTTATTTTAATTTTAAAATTACTTATTATTCTAGTTAAGATAAAGAGAAACTAGATGCCTTTATAAAGTAATCCTAAAACATCTTTACTTAAAAAAAAGTGTAAAAGGCTTAACACTAAACTCTACTTTAACTTAAGCTATTTTTAAACCTTAACCTAAATAAAATAAATTAATTAATTAATTAAATTATTACTAATAAGTATTTAAATAATAAATTTATTTAAAAAACTTTAAACTTGCTCTAAAACAGCACTAGTTAGTTAAAAAAAGTAACACTAGCTAACTATAAAAACTAAAATAGTAAGCTATATTACTATAACTAACTTATAATTTTTAATTCTAATAAACTAAGAATTAAACTACTTTAAATTATACACAACTTGCCTGTTAAAGGACACCTAGGCAGAGAAAAAACTCTTAACCTACTACAGAGAGAGTACTACTAGCCCTACATGTTCTATACTGTACACTAATATATATTATGTTGCTATACTTACTGTAAAGTAAAAGCCTTTTAAAAAAGGTATAATAGCCTACTTAAACTACTTCTAATCTCTAAATAAGCTTAAAAAGATATATTAATTAATTTTATTATAAACCTACTTTTATCTAAAGGGTATATAAATATTATAGTAGTTGTTAATTACTTAACTAAGTATTAACACTTAATACTATGTTTTTTTATAACTGCCTCTAATATAGCCTAGTTATTTTACTAATATGTATAAGTTTACTATAGCCTGCTTAACATAATTATATTAGACAGAAGTACATAGTTTGTCTTAGCCTTCTAGAACAAACTCTGTAAATAGCTTTAAATTATCTTTTATTTATCTATAGCTTTTTACCTAGAGACTAATAGCTAGACTAAAAACATAAACACTATAATAAAATAAGTCTTATAAGTGTACATAAACTACTAGTAGAATAACTAGGTAAAATAGTTAGCTATAGCATAGTTTAAAGCTAATAACATAATATTTAAATTAACATAAGTGTTTCTGTTTTTAGCAAACTATAGATACTACCTTTAAATAAGATTTAAACTACTTTTAAATACTCCCTAACTAACTTATTAATTTATATAAGTAATAAATGTAAATAAACTTATTAATAAAATCTAAAATATATTTAAATATGTTTATAAAAAGCTTATATAGGCTTAAGCTTTTTAATAAGAGTACATAAACTAATTTTAAACCTCTGCCCCTATGTATGCAGCTAGCAAGAAGGTTTAGCTAGACGCTAGAAATATTTAAATAAACTAATAATTAAAGAAACTTAATTAGAAGAACCTTAGCCTCTTTATAGTAGCCTATATAGTCTTATTACACGCTTACTAATTAATCCTACCTAACAGCATAAAGATACACCCTGTGTTCCACATATTATTGCTGCGCTAAGTAGCCTCTAAATCTAACTATCTACCTAGACAGCTAAACCTGCCACCTAAACCTGTTATTATAAACAATAAACTAGAATATGTTATAGAAGACGTTAAATAGATTTAGTTTAACAAGAAAAAATGTATCTATAAATACTTTATAAAATAGACTAGATACAACAAACTGTTGTAGGAACCTGCAGAAGCCCTGCAAGAGAACTCTGCAGTAACCTAATTCCACGCCTAATACCTATCTAAACTAAACCTGTACCCTAACAAAGACAACCTAATGCTAGAACTACTAATGTAAAGGATTCCCTTCCTAATAAGAGGGGGGGTACTGTCACAGTATCCTCCCTAGATCCCAGACATAACTGTATTAGACGTGTACTAGAGTATTATTAGTGCACGTCTAACACAAACACAACACAACACAGACATAAACTTAAGCACAAACCGCCTTAACACTAACTAAACCTAGAACAGGCTTAATTTATACCTAAAGCGCTTAGACTTTTAAGCTAAGTATTTAATTGCTAATTTCCTCCTAAACCTTCCTGTTCCTCACACAACGTCTTGTACCTACCATGATACCTCACGTAGTAATTGAACTAGACCTCCGTGAAGCTCTATAACCTTACTCGTGCACAATCGTGACAGCTAGCTGCTTATAGTATGAGCACTTAAGTAGCAAGAGTAAGAGTAGTGTATAGTGTGCATAGTGTATAAGGTAGGTAAAGTAAGAGTAACATGTTTCTAGTTCTATTACTCTTGTCTTTTCTCTGTACAAAGGAAAAGGGGGATATCTAGATGTTCGCGCACAGAGGTTCGCGCACGAGCATTATGTGACATAGATACGTGGTCCTGCTCGTGCGCGATCGCTCGTATCGAGAGGGAACTTAACTCTCTGGGCTGCAAATGAGAAAGATAGGAGGGGGTTGCAAGATAAGTACCGGTACCTAACCCTAAACCCCCCCCCCCCTCTCTCCTAGAGAACCGGGGGAGCGCCCAAAATGGCAGCAGGAGCAAATTCGAATATATTTGAGACTCTATCGTCACTTGCATCACCTCCATCGAGCCGACCTACCTCGCCGCCGCCATCGAACACGTATACACACCGAACCGCTTCACCGTCACCGTCTTACCCATGCCGAACCGATTCACCATCATCGTCCAACGCGTCGCAATCCTTCCGAACAATTCGGTCACGTCACACCACGTTCCCATCTACAT
>NW_022985187.1:97267-118236 GCF_010093535.1 Lindgomyces ingoldianus
TGTAGCTAGCTTAGTAGTTTTCTAATATCCTACGTACAAGGCCTATAGGTGTCATTAGTATTCCCAGGTCTCTAAGTCCCCACGCACTCCCATATGCCTCTGAGTGGATTCATACCGCATTCAGACCTATTGTCTTGCCTGCGCCGTTACATAGGCTAGACTAGAGACAACTACTAGTGCTAGTGCTAGCCCTAGCATTATCTATATATATATTATACTATGCAAGAATACTTAGCTTAAGTATTCTTATGCGTACCTTTTAGTACAGTAGAGAAAGTTATACAGTATTAGCTTAGCAGGCAAGGCGTCTACCTTATTACACAACACTAGAGACTGCAAGGTGTTAAAAAAAGGATGTAAGAGGTATTAAGCAGGAAACACAGGTCACAGAGAGGGAATGCAGGATAGGGGGTTAATAAAAGAGAGTAAACCTTAGGGTTAGAGGCAGAGGTACAGAGGCTAAGAAGCCTATATACCCTGTGCTAAGCCCTTAGAGTACTTAGGGGTTAGATAGCTGTAACATAACTATAACAAAGAAAAACTATTATAAAAGAAAAAACATATTAAAAGCTAAAGCTAAAACATGTTCTCTTAATTATAGCTAATAATTAACTAATTTCTAAATAACTAGTTTTAAATTTACATAAACTTTAAGTTTTTAAAAAAGAACTTTTACTAACTTAATTAAAGCTAAGAATTAGCTAGCTATTATTTACTTTTTTTTTAGCTATATTAGTGTTTTAGAGGTTAGCATTAGCTATCTTAGTGTGTTAGTAATTAGTTACATGCTCTAGTTAAATATTATTATTATACATCTATTACCTATCTAATACTACTTTACTAAGCATTATGCTGTAACTATTATTTAACCTAAATAACCTACTTTAATGCGCTAACTATTACTATTGCGTAAGAAGAGCACAGGGACCTAGCGTCACCTACATAGGCCTAGTGTTGCGCCTGTGTTTTAGATAAGCAGCCTAAGACACTTAGCGTCTAAGCTCTCTATAAGCCTTTTATAGTTAATAGACTTACTTTTTATTGCTCTCTAATTAGCAGTTGCAATAATTACTCTAAGCAAGCTTTGCTTTTACAGATTATTTATAAACTGTTGTAGTATTTTACAGCTAACTTATAAAAGCTAGATAATAATAAAAAGTAAGTAATTATTTAGCACATACTTAAGCTAAATGCGCAAGGATTTCCCCTCTAGCTAGTAGCTATAGCTAATATAGCTAATTCTTTACACACTAAGCATAATATAGGCTATATTAGCATAAACTAGCTTAATATATTTATTAAGTATTACCTAAAGCTTAAAGTAAAGTTTAAGTATAAGTATAACTATAAAAAAGCTTTTTATAAAAATCTTATAGTAATTTAAAGCTAGTTTAACTTTATAAAGAATATTAAAGTTAAGTATAGTATCTAAAATAATAACATGTATAACTTTAATAAAATAAGGTTTATAATAGGCTAGATATCTACTAGAGTAGTTGTTATAAGTTTAGAAAAATAAAAATAGCTAAAAGCAGTCTAGCTAGGCAACTAGAAGTAAATAATAGCTATTTAAGACATTAATGCTAAAAGGTAAGCTATTTTACTTTTTATTATTTTTTAAAGTAGTAACTACTTTTTAAACTAGTATAAAAAAAATTTACTTTAAAATTATGTTATTATAATTTCTAAGTGCAGCTAGACTACTAATTAGCTTAGTCTAAACTAGTTAAAGCACTTTAATACACATATAAAAAAGTGTACTATTAGTAGCTACTATTTACTAGTTATTAACAGCTATAAAAGCTACAACTTACTTTATTTTTAGTAATACTATAAAGATAATAAGATTATTACTATCTATTGTAACGGCGCAGGCAAGACAATGGGTCCGAATGCGGTGGGAGTCCACTCAGAGGCATATGGGAGTGCGTGGGGACTCTGAACCTGGGAATGCCATTGACACCTATAGGCCTTGTACGAAAGGATATCAGAAAACTACTGAGCTAGCTACAGGGGCGAGGTGCGACTAAATACATGAGGGAATAGGGGTAACAGCAGGGGTCGGGGCCAGGTCGAGGTCGGGGCCGATACGAGGGCCTTCCGGAGGTTCCGGGCGACTCGAGATGGAACGATTCATGAGGATCGTTACATCTATATACTTTTTTACTTATTACACTTTTTATAGCTACTTAATGTAGGTTGTTTTACTTCTTTAAAAAAGGTATATAGGTGCTAAGCTAAAAACCTTATACATAACTAAATTACTTATATTATAAAAATAAAGTTCTTACTATGCTTTAAAGTAGCTTATAATGCTATAATTACTTTTAGTAATATTTAAAAAAAAGTTTTAAAGCGCTAAATTAGTTCCTTTTAACCTATAATAAGTTATAATAAGCCTTAATATAAAGTTACGCACTCTATTACTACTACTACTTATATATAATAAGCTCTAGTAGTTGTAAACCCTAAGTAATACTTTAAAACTTAAGTTATAATTAATGCTTATAAAAATAAGAATTTAAAAGCATATAAATAGTTTACTAACTTTTATAGTTAAAGTGTTTAAAAAAGTTTTAAAAAGAGCAGTAATAATTATGCATAAGCTAGTGTTAGTATAATAAAAAATTACTAAGCTTTAAGCAGCTAATAAGGCTACTACATAACATAAATTACATAAAAAAAAGTAGATTAAGGCAGAAAAAACTTTAATAATTTAAAAAGGCCTATACTTAACAGCTTTAAAGGAGTTTAGGGCGCGCAGTAATAGGAAGAAGGCAAAGAAGCAGGTGCAAGCTAAAGTAAGTAAGCTATTCTAAAGGCGCTGCAGATAGTGCAATTAGACTAGGCATAACACGCAAATGTGTAAGCAAGAAGCAGAAGTAGTATCTAAATAATATTCTAGGCTATACTGTACTATATAGTGCTAAAGCGGGTTGTTATAGGCTATAATAGAGTTTGTTAGGGTGGGGTCTTAGCAAAAGTAAGCAACTCAGGTGTGTGAGCGACTCGCCCATGAAGTACGTTAGCATAAAAAATTAAGTAAAAGACTAATTGTTTAGAATAGTTGCCTATTTAGCCTTAGCGCTAAATTAATTCATAGATCTGATCTAGATCCAGGATAGCGCCACGTGATTCCGGATAATCGATTCGGACCGATTCCCGCCAGCACTGTCCCCACTTAATCTAGTGCCCTACAGTCGCCCATACGAATTCCAACCTTCTCCCTCTTTACTAAGACCTGCAATCCATATCAAGTCTAATGCTAGAAAGCCACTCCGAAACTATGGCAAACTCTATCACCACTTTCTCCCATGGCACACCAGTTCCAGCCGATGGAAAATTCCACGTTGATCCATCGAACCCAATGAACCAGATCAAGTACCTTGAGACATGGTATCCGCCTGGCGTATCAGAAATGCTGTGGGGTGGCAATACCTCACAGATAGCACTGCTCCCGGATGGGACTGTACTCAAGTATATCTGGGACAGGGACGATCACCGCGCGAAGAACTGCCTCGAAATCGAACATTCTATCCTCTTAGCTCTAGGAGACCATGAAAGAATTGTTAAGTACATAGCAAAACACGAGCATGGCCTTCAATTTCAGTTCGCCGCCAATGGCGACGTGCGCCGCTACATATCAAAGCACGATCCAAGCAGGATCCCCCAGCAGCAGCGCCAGAAATGGGCAAAGCAAGCTGCTGAAGCCCTCGCCTTCGTCCACTCAAAAGGCGTCATTCATTGCGATATCCACCCAAACAACTTTCTTCTTGACGAGCATCTTAATCTCCTGCTTTGCGATTTCGCTGGATCATTGTTTGGCACGCTAGACGGGGGTGCTATGGAGAGCATCCGGTTTTTTCTTCCAAGAGATCCGCTTGCAACACCAGGCGTAAAGTCAGACCTATTCGCGTTAGGTTCGGCGGTATATTATATTATGGCCGGCCACGAGCCGTATGACTCCTTATCAGACGATGAGGTAACAGCCCGCTATTTAAGATTCGAATTCCCAGATGTGCATAGCTATACATGCGGTCGAGCTATCGAGGGCTGTTGGAAAGGGGATTTTACTAATGCACAAGACGTAGTAAAAGCTATGTTGGAAGCAATACCTCCAGATATGAGTGGAGTTACGGCTGATACGGTTGATGGGTAGGCCGGGGAGATCGAGGAGGATGGACAGGACGAAGAGGGCGAGGAGCTCTAAGTTAGATATTAGGAATACAAGAGTAAGGCTGAGGGCTGAAGTTGGGCTGTTGTAGTGATTTATATAGCTGTAGAATGAATTAAAAGACACCATTTCCGTCTCTTAACCCCACATGTCGTGAGCATATCTGTTTGCAGTGGTGACACTCCGATGTGTCGGATGCGTCGGCACCAGGGTTGCCACTTTTTAGTAATAGTAATTACTATTTCTATAAATAGATATTTTATAGATAAAGATTTTAAGTAGTAAAAGTAATAATTATTATAATAGTATATAATAATTCTTATATCTCTAGTAATATATAAAGCTTTGTTATTTAAAAAAAAACTATATAAGCTAAAAAAAAAAACGTTAATAAGTAATAACTATAATTTAAATAACTATAATATATATAATAATAATATATAATAACGCTATATAATACTATTTAACATACATATTTACTTTACTAAAGTTATTCTACTTATTAATATTACTAAGTTTATTTATATTATATTTGTCTAAACATTAGTATTTAGATACGCTGTTAGGCGTCACGTGACATAGTCTTGTGTCACAGTTACACGCACAAATAGATAAATATTCCTTTCCTTTGCACAGACTTAGAACAAGAACAATTAACACCAGTTACCTGCTATCCTCCCCCCTCCCCCCTCCCCCCGCGCGATGTGTACACCGTGCAACCCTCTTTGCCTCGCACGTACTTGCTAATTGCAAATGCTAGCTAGCATAGAGCCTATTTAACACTAATTAGTAGATTAAATGCTTGAAACAGAAAGCTTTTCTTATACCTTTCTATTTAAATATTATATATAAAAGATTTTTTTTAACTAATTTAACTATAAATTAGCAAGAGTAAAAATAAAGTTTAATTTATGTGTAAGTAGCTATAAATCTTTATTTAGTTACCTAATAAAAAGTAGAAAACCTGTTTGTATAATACTATTTAGAGTTATTATATAAATAGTAGTGCTTATTTAATGCTAGAAGGTCTATTTTATCTTTTTACATAAGGATGTTTAGAGGTAGCGTACAACAAGAAGTAAGACAGCGCGCAACAACGCATAATTAACTACTATAAGGTAATAAGCAACGCTAGCTCTATCTCTAACTTGCTAACATAATATATTAACATATAACTAATACATACCTTTAGTAGGCATCTTAGCAAAGACTCTAGCAGAGCAGATAAATATTAAAAATTAAGTAGATAAAATTAAACTATTAAATAACACACTTAAAAAAAGCTTAATTTATACATAACTAACTTAATTATAAAACTCTGTATATTAAAAGTAATAAACATATAAACATTTAAAAACTTTTAAAATAACTTTATAAAGTAAAAGCTTATACACTTTAAAGATTTTAGCTAACTATTTTTATAAAAACTAATTACTACTTTATAAAATAAAAGTATTAGCTTTAAAAAAGATAAAATAAAAGCTGTTATACTATATAAACTTATAAAAAAACACACTTTTACTATTTTATTAGACTACTATACTAAACTATTACTACTAGCGCTAGTTTTAACGCTATAGAGGATGTCTCTATACAAATTACCTATAGACTTAATGCTTCTTCTGTAATTAGTACAACTACCTTATAATAGCTTACTATACAAGAGCATAACTAGGCAGCTACATATTCCTATAGCTATAGCTCTGCATAAGATTCTCTAAAGCTTATACCTACTACATATAATTTAATTACTATATAATCTATACTAACTTCTACCTATACAAGATATTATAGTAGAGAACCTTACGCCTTGTCACGGTATCCTCCCCGGATCCCAGACATAACTGTATTAGACGCGTACTAGAGTATTATTAGTGCATGTCTGACACAAACACAACATAACACAGACATAAACTTAAGCACAAACTGCCTTAACACTAACTAAACCTAAAATAGGCTTAATTTATACCTAAAGCGCTTAGACTTCTAAGCTAAGTATTTAATTACTAATTTTCTTCTAAACCTTCTTGTTCTTTACATAATGTCTTGTACTTACTATAATACCTTACGTAGTAATTAAACTAGACCTTTGTAAAGCTTTATAACCTTACTTGTGCATAATTATAACATTACATTATGTTAAAACCCTAGCTAAGAATAGCCTTTAAATTTAATTTAATAAGCTTAGTACTTATATAACTCTAAGCTATTAAAGTAAGCTAAAAAGCCTTTTAAAAAGCGCTTACTTTATAAAAAAGCTACTATGTTATAAGCTTTAAAGCTTTTTAAAAGGACTTTAAAAAATAGCTTTATGTTATTAAGCAGTCTATTTCTACCTTAACTTCTGTTATAGTAGTAGGAACTAAGAACTTACTAGCCTTAAAGCCTACTTAGAAGTCTAGAGATAGCTTAACTTCTTTCTACTTAACACTGCTTATAACCTGTAACCTTTCTAACTTAGTAATAAAATCTAACTAACTCCCTAATCCCCTACTATTTAATAGAAAATAGAAAGACTTACCTTTCTTTCTACATAAGCTCTAATATAAACTTAAAGAAAACATAGACTAATTTCTCTCTAAACACTTTTAGTTACTATATGCCTACTCTTAACTTAACTATAACATAACAGCCTTAATTAACTTACTAATAAATAAAAATATTATTAACTTAGATTAATTTATAGTGTTTTTATAAGTAACTTATAGAGACCTAAATAAAAAGTTAATAGCCCTAAGTTACTTAAACACTTTATAATAAAAAAAAAAGCTTTACTTTACACTTTACTAAGTTCTACTAACTTGCATTTAATATAGGCCTAAATAAAATAAGTCTAATTATAGCCTTATGTAACTCCCTCTTAACTAAACTGTAACACGCTATAGTAGGAGAACCCCTTCTAAACAACTTTAACGCATATGTGAACCTAATTGCTACCTACAATAATAACATAAGGTTCCTCCCTGTACAAGCCCTAATACGCCCCTAAACTAGCGCAGTTATAAATAAGAACTCTAACATAATAAAAATTAATTTAAATTATGCTCTAGTTAGTTTTAAAAAGTGTAAAGATTATAAAAAAAAAAGTTAATGCTTTAAGTGTAGTAAGTATAGTTATATCTTCTAAAACTGCTTTATTCCCCTTTTTTAAGTCTACATAAGTAGCGCTGCTAGCACTTATTAAAGATTTTTACTATTTTAATCTTATTTTTATAAGGGCTCTAACTTATATTTAAGCTCTAATCCCCCTTACTACTTTTAACATAGCCGCAGCTATAGCAGTAGAAGCCTGCAAAAAGGCTTGTTCTAGGGCTAAGTTGCCCTCTAGGACTAATTTAACACTAGATCTCTGCTAACCTATAGGCTAAGTCCTTTACTAATAACTAGAAGTACTAAGTTAATATTTCTATATATTTATAATAAAAAACTATATTAGCTTTAATATAAGCTCTTATTAACTTAGAAGCAAACAGTATAAGTTACATTAATAAAAAACTAGTGTGTAAACTAAATTTTTAATTAACACTACTTACCTAAATAATTTACTTAACTAGATTTAATAGAAAATAACTTAAAAAAAGTTCTATTTTCTATACTATAACTATTATAATTACTTACTAACACTATAAGAAGCAGATTAAGCTCTATGTAATAAACATAGAATGTTATAACCTAATCCTAGAACAACTATAGCTGTATTAGCATAAAGTTACTTTTAATTACTAAGAGTAAGTTTTAAACTTTAACTCTTTTTAATACTAAAATATATACTTACACTTACACCTAAACAATACTTAAATAGCACTTAATATAGAAGGTCTCTAAACCTACTTTCTAATAACCTAGAAAAAAACTACCTAAGTAAGGCTAATAAGCTAGGCCTTTTACTAAAATAGGCTATGTAAAATAATTTAATAACTGCTTAAACCTAAAAAAAAGAAAGCCTTTAAGGAACTTTTACTTACTTAATTTAAACACAAACTAGGACTTAAACAGCAGATAGACATCTGCTACATAGGACTTGCTTTATTTATAACCTTAGCTTAATAACTAGATTATAAAATCTACGCAGTTATAATTTCTAATATAGACTAAGCTTTAGCTCTTTAAAAATACACTAACTTAAGGATAATAGTTTCTTAAGACTACTATAACTTATTACATGTCTTTTTTTAAGACAAGTTTAATAAGCTTTTAATACAACATTTATATAATTACTAGATAACTCTTAAGCTTAGTAAATAACCTAGTTATAAGCTACTATATAAGATGTTGCTAAACAAATTAAAAGTGCTCTAAAAATACTTTAATAAAAACCTAAAAAAAGGGTTTATTTAAGCTAGCTTCTTACTAGTAGTGTTACTTATACTATTTATAAAGAAACCTAGAGGTAGGCTTTAATTCTGCGTTAACTACTAAAAACTAAATACTATTACTATTAAGAACTAATACTTAATTTCTTTTTTATAAAAAACTCTAAGCTAACTAAGTAAAGTAAAGTATTTTATAAAGTTAGATATTATTACTACCTTTAATAAGCTAAGAATAGTAAAGGGTAATAAGTAGCTAATAGTGTTTTAGACCTAATACAGACTATTTAAGTACCTAGTAATGCCTTTTAGCTTAGCTAACGCGCCTAGTACTTTTTAACATTTTGTAAATAACTTACTCTAACCCTACCTAAACATGTTCTGCACTATGTATATTAATAATATTCTAATCTACAGTAATAGCCTTTTAGAGTACAAACAGCATGTACGCCTAGTGCTAAAGGCTATAGAAGAAGTAGGTCTACAACTTAATATAGACAAATATAAGTTCTACTAATTAAAGGTTACATATTTAAAATATGTAATCTTTATAAATAGCATTTAAATAGACCTTATTAAGGTTTAGACTGTGCTAGATTAGTAATACCTAAAGAATATAAAGAATGTTTAAGCTTTTATAGGATTTACTAACTTTTACTAATAATTTATTAACAACTTCTTATAGCTAGTAAGCCCTAAAATTACACTTACTAAAAAAGAAGTTTAATTTAACTTTAACTTAAATTACTAATAGTCTTTTAACTAGCTAAAAAAAGCCTTTACTAAAGCTTTAATACTCTACTACTTTAACTTTAAACTACTAATACTTATAGAAGCTAATGCCTTAGACTATATAGTAGCAGGAGTTCTCTTCTAAACTAAGCTAGATAGGACTATTAGGCCTATTACATACTTTTTAAAAAGAATAAGTCTTGTAGAAGGTAATTATAAGATCTATAATAAGAAATTACTTGCTATAGTACGCTGCTTTAAATAATAGCAACCTAAACTAGAAGGTGCAGCGCATCTAATACAGGTCCTATTTAACTATAAGAACTTACAGTACTTTGCAACTATAAAACAACTTAGCTACTAATAAGCCTGTTAGTCTAAATACTTATTTTATTTTAATTTTAAAATTATTTATTATCTTAGTTAAAATAAAGGGAAACTAGATGCTTTTATAAAGTAATTCTAAGACATCTTTACTTAGAAAAAAGTGTAAAAGGCTTAACACTAAACTTTGCTTTAATCTAAGCTATTTTTAAACTTTAACTTAAACAAAATAAATTAAATAATTAATTAAATTATTACTAATAAGTATCTAAATAATAAATTTATTTAAAAAACTTTAGACCTACTCTAAAACAGCGCTAGTTAGTTAAAGAAGGTAACACTAGCTAACTATAAAAACTAAAATAGTAAGCTGTATTACTGTAACTAACTTATAATCTTTAATTCTAATAAACTAAGAATTAAACTACTCTAAATTATACACAACTTGCCTATTAAAGGACACCTAGGCAGAGGAAAGACTCTTAACCTACTACAGAGAGAGTACTACTAGCCCCGCATGTTCTATACTGTACGCTAATATGTATTATGTTGCTATACTTACTGTAAAGTAAAAGCCTTTTAAAAAAGGTATAATAGCCTGCTTAAACTGCTCCTAATCTTTAAATAAGCTTAGAAAAACATATTAATTAATTTTATTATAAACTTACCCCTATCTAAAGGGTACATAAATATTATAGTAGTTATTAATTACTTAACTAAGTATTAACACTTAATACTATGTTTCTTTATAACTGCCCCTAATATAGCCTAGTTATTCTACTAATATGTATAAGTTTACTATAGCCTGCCTAACATAATTATATTAGACAGAGGTACGCAGTTTATCTTAGCCTTCTAGAACAAACTCTATAAACAGCTCTAAATTATCCCCTATCTATCTACAGCTTTTTACCTAGAGACTAACAGCTAGACTAAGAACATAAACACTATAATAGAATAAGTCTTATAAGTGTACACAAACTACTAGTAGAACAACTAGGTAAAATAGTTAGCTATAGCATAGTTTAAAGCTAATAACATAACATCTAAATTAATATAAGTATCTTTGTTTTTAGCAAACTATAGATACTACTTTTAAATAGGATTTAAACTACTTTTAAATACCCTCTAACTAACTTATTAATCTATATAAGTAACAGATGTAAATAGACTTATTAATAAAATCTAAAATATATCTAAATATGTTTATAAAAAGCTTATATAGGCTTAAGCTCTTTAATAAGAGTATGTAAACTAATTTTAAACCCCTGCCTCTGCGTATGCAGCTAGCAAGAAGGTCTAGCTAGACGCTAGAAATATCTAAATAAACTAATAATTAAAGAAACTTAATTAGAAGAACCTTAGCCCCTTTATAGTAGCCTATATAGTCTTATTGCACGCTTACTAATTAATCCTACCTAATAGCATAAAGATACACCCTGTGTTCTATGTATTATTACTGCGCTAAGTAGCCTCTAAATCTAACTATCTACCTAGACAGCTAAACCTGCTATCTAAACCTATTATTATAAACAACAAACTAGAATATGTTGTAGAAGACATTAAATAAATCTAGTTTAATAAGAAAAAATGTATCTATAAATACTTTATAAAATAAACTAGATACAACAAACTGTTATAGGAACCTGCAGAAGCCCTGTAAAAAAACTCTATAGTAACCTAATTCTATGCCTAATACCTATCTAAACTAAACCTGTACCCTAATAAAGACAACCTAATGCTAGAACTACTAATGTAAAGGATTCCCTTCCTAATAAGGGGGGGGGTACTGTCACAGTATCCTCCCTAGATCCTAGACATAACTATATTAGACGCGTACTAGAGTATTATTAGTGCATGTCTAACATAAACACAACATAACATAGACATAAACTTAAGCATAAACTGCTTTAACACTAACTAAACCTAAAATAGGCTTAATTTATACCTAAAGCGCTTAGACTTCTAAGCTAAGTATTTAATTACTAATTTTCTCTTAAACCTTCCTGTTCCTCACATAATGTCTTGTACCTACTATAATACCTCACGTAGTAATTAAACTAGACCTCTGTGAAGCTCTATAACCTTACTCGTGCACAATCGTGACACGCCTAAAAGAGTTATATAATTTTAAAAGGAATAAAAAAAGAAGAATAACTATATAAAGTAACTATATAATATTTTAGCTAATAAAGCTATAGTATTTATTAAACTTTACTAACACTTTATTATTTATAAAGCTTTATACATAAGCATCTTTTTTAATATTTTTAAAAGCTATGCACATATGTTCTACCTTTATAATATTAGTTTTAAAAAGATATAACGTACCTAACAGGTTAGTCGGCCACTTTTGCCAAGCCCCCACTAAAACCACCCTATTCTAGCGCAAAACAGCCCACTTTAGCCCTATATAAAGTAATACAACATAAGATATTATTTAAAGTCTACTTCTACTACTTTTTTACACATACGCAAGTTATGCTTAGTCTAATTACACTGCTTATATTACCTTTAACTTAGCTTACTTTCTTTAGTGTGTACCTGTGTTTTTAGCTTCTTCTTATTACTACGCGCTCTAAACTCCTTTAAAGCAGTTAGATAAGCCCTATTCTTAACTATTAAAGTCTTTTCTGCCTACATCTACTTTCTTTTATATAATTTATATTATATAGTAGCCTTATTTACTGCTTAAAGCTTTATAATCTTCTTTTACACTAACACTAGCTTATATGTAATAATTACTGCTCTTTTTAAGACTTTCTTAAAAGCTTTTACTATAAACATTAGTAAGCTATTTATATGCCTTTAAATTTTTACCTTTATAAGCATTAATTATAACTTAAATTTAAAAGTATTACTTAGAGTTTATAACTACTAAGGCTTATTATTAATAAGTAGTAGTAGTTATAAAGTACATAACTAGATATTAAGAGCTATTTTAACTTATTTTAGGTTAAATAGAACTAAACTAGCGCTTTAAAACTCTTTTTAGATATTACTAAAAGTAATTACTGCATTATAGGCGTGTATAAAGCATAGTAGAAACTTAAGTTTTATAATATAACGTACTTCATGGGCGAGTTGCTCACACACCCGAGTCGCTTACTTTTGCCAAGACCCCACTAAACCACCCTTTCTACACTAATGCATTCCCCACAACACTACTTAGACGCGCTAAAAGAACGTTAGATACAGCTTGCGCTCTAAGCTTTTAAATAAGACATAAAACTCTTAAAGAAATGTGCTGTAGCTATGTGCAAAGTCCTATAAAAGACAACAAATAACTACAGCGCTAGATAACCTTTACAAGCTAATTCTACAGCTAAATCACAGAGGCTAGGTAATAAAAAGGAGCAGGTGATTGTTAAGACTATACTTAAGCTATATGCGCGAGGAATTTCCCCTTAGATAGCATTTGTGGCTAATATAGCTAATTCTTTACGCGCTGAGCGTAATCTAGGCTATGTTTGCATAAACTGGCCTAGTACGTTTGTAAAGCGTTATTTAGAGCTTAAAGTAAAGTTTTAAGCGCAAGTATAGTTAAAAGATATCTGGCTAATTATAAACCCTGTCTTGCTAAAGTTGTACGTGTTATCATCCTAGATGCTATACTTAGCTTTAATATTCTCCACAAGGCTAAACCTGCCCTAAATTACCCTAGGACTCTCACAGAGGGCTCTCTTATAGTTGTACTTACGCTTAAATGTTACTTTAAGCTCTAAATAACGCTTCACAAACGTACTAGGCTAGTTTATGCAAACATGGCCTAGATTACGCTTAGCGCGCAAAGAATTAGCTATATTAGCTATAAATGCTATCTAAGGGGAAATTCCTTGCGCATATAGCTTAAGTATAGTCTTAACAATTACCTGCTTCTTTTTATTGCCTAGCCTCTGTGATTTAGCTGTAGAATTAGCTTGTAAAGGTTGTCTAGTGCTGTAGTTATTTATTGTCTTTTACAGGACTCTACATATAGCTACAGCATATTTCTTTAAGAGTTTTATGTCTTATTTAAAAGCTTAGAGCGCAAGCTGTATCTAACATTCTTTTAGCGCGTCTAAGTGGTGTTGTGGGGAATGCATTAGTGTAGGAAGGGTGGTTTAGTGGGGTCTTAGCAAAAGTGAGCGACTCGGGTGTGTGAGCAACTCGCCCATGAAGTACGTTAAGTAATTTAGTTATATATAAAATCTTTAGCTTAGCACTTATATGCCTTTTTAAAAGAGGCAAAACAACCTACATTAAAAGGTTATAAAAGGTGTAATAAGTGTAAAAGTATATAAATAGTAATAAATTTTTTTTATAGTACTACTAGAAATTAAGTAAGTTATAGCTTTTATAGCTATTAATAATAAAAAGCTAATAAGCGCTTATAACTTTTTTTTATATGCTTATTAAAGTGCTTTAACTACTGCAGCTTAAGCTTATTTATTATCTAGCTGTTTTTAGAGACTATAATAACCTAGTTTTAAAGCAAATTCTTTTTTTTATACTAAGCAAAAAAGTAATACCAGCTCTTAAAAATAATAAAAAGTAAAATAGCCTACTTTATTATGTTAATACTTTAAATAACTATTATCTACTTTTTATTACTTTACTATATTACCTTTAGCTGTCCTTGTTTTTTTAAAGCTATAATAACTACTTTAGTTAATATTTAGCCTATTATAAAGCTTAACTTATTAAAGTTATACATATTTTTATTCTAAATACTATACTTAGCTTTTATGTTAGCTACTAGGCAAAACTAGCCTTAAATAACCTTTAAATTTTTATAAAGTACTTTTTTATAATTATACTTATAATTAAACTTTATTATAAACTTAGAGCAGTGCTTAACCTACATACTAGGCTAGTTTAAGCTAACCTAGCCTAGATTGCGCTCTGCGCGCAAGGAATTAGCTATATTAGCTATAGCTATAAGCCTAAAAAGAAATTTATATGTAATAAGCTTAAGTATATACTTAATAACTACTATTTTTTAAGCTTAGTTAGATTTTTTAATTTAGGCTAGCCTTTTACTTTTAAAGGCTGTCTAGCGCGTTAATTGCTTAGTGTTATGTAAGAGACATTATAAATAGCTGCAGTGTATTATAAAATTTTTTTTAAGTCTTATTTAAAAGCCTAAAGAGTAAGCTATATCTAATATTCTTTAGAAGATTTAATCTCGTGTTGTTGTTAAGGCATTATGTAGATAGGTAGAGTGTAGTAAGGGCTTAGCAAAAGTAGCTAGCTAACCTGTGTAGCCGGCCAACCTGTTAGGTACGTTAAAAGGTTGTGTATAAATAGCTTAGTAATTATTTTAATACTAACATAAATTATAACTAGTATTAAAGAGATTAGACAATAATAAGCTTTATATAAATTAAGTAAAAAACTTTAATAAAGACTTTATATAAAGCTTTTAAAGCTATAATTAATAAGCTTACTTTTACATAGAAAGCTTTTAGTTTATAATTCTAAGATAAAATACTACTTTACACTACTATTATATAAGCATGCTAAAAATAACTTAAGCTTAAATAAGCTGTTGCGTTTGCTAAAAGGTTAACCTTCTAGCTAGCACAGCGGAAGGATATATATAGACGGATAGGTGTATGCGACACACCCCCTAGCTTAAACAGAGGAACAAGAGAGGTGAAACAACCTTAACACACCCTCCTAGCCTAAGCAACAGAACTTAGAGACAGATCTAGTAAGTTAGCCTCTGTAATAGACGTACTGCCTAAATGCTCTTTGCTAAGCGTAGGAGTTAAACACACAGTGCTTAGAGATAATGCAATTCTATTAGTAGAGTAAGAGTGCAAAAATTTTTGTGCGCTAACTATCTACACTACGCTGCAAACTAGGCTTATAACTGTTGCGTTTGCTAAAAGGTTAACCTTCTAGCTAGCACAGCAGAAGGATATATATAGACAGATAGATGTATGCAACATAAGCTATGTTCTTAATTAAGCCTATATATAAAGCACTATATAGTAACTTTTATTTAGCACTTTAAGTTATAATTAATTAGTAGAATAACATGTTTTGAAATAAACTAGAAAATATATACTACACTAATAAAAAATATAACTTCTCTAATATAATTAGCTTTTAATAACATAGAAAAGGTCTAAGAAAATTTAAATTACACCTTTTTATATAATTAAAGTAATGCTTTATCTACTATAAGAAAAAATGTTAGTTAATAAATTATCTTTATATAAATTAATTTTATATAAAACACTAGTATATCTCTTTATATAAAAGATTTTATAATAAGACTCTAATGTGTAAAAAAGTAAGCATGTATATTTAAAAATTTAAAAGTAAACTAAAGTAAGACAAAAAAAAGTTATATAATAATAACTTAAATAAAAAGAAAAGTAAAAAGATTATTAACTACTTTACTACTGCTGCATTTCTCTACTGTGTGACAGTAAAGAACATATACAGCCTAGAACCTAAAGATTATGCAGAATAGTTTATTCTTAATAACTAATATTATATAGTATACTAAGGTAAACTATAGGATACTAGCACTGTAAAAATATCTACTATTAAAAAGTTATAACTTAAAGCATACTTATAAGAATTTTCTTATATAAAAGTAAACTAAATACTAAACAAAAAAAGTATTAGCCTTAAAAAATAAAAACTAATAAAATTAAATAGTACTATATAAATTACTAATTTAGTTAGTAGTGTTACATATTATATATTAGATACACTAACACCTTTATTATTATTTTTTGCTAATATAGACTAAATAAATGCGTACTTAAACAATATATAAAATGTAATTATATAAAGTAATAAAAGTAAAGTTCTAGTTATGCATAAATAAAGTTATGTCTGTACGCAGCAGCAGCGTCACGATCTAGATACAAGCGATCGCGCACGAGCAGGACCACGTATCTATGTCACATAATGCTTGTGCGCGAACCTCTGTGCGCGAACATCTAGATATCCCCCTTTTCCTCTATATAGAGAAAAGATAAGAGTAATAGAACTAGAAACATGTTGCCCTTACTTTACTTACTTTATATGCTGTGCACACTGTACACTACTCTTACTTTTACTACTTAAGTGCTTATACTATAAGCAGCTAGCTATTAGAGCTTATTTAACACTAATTAGTAGTTAATTTAATTAACTATAAATTAGTAAAAGTAATAATAAAGTACCTACACTTTATAAAGTACTTTATTTTATTACTTATTCTTTAAGAAGAGTAATAACAAAGCACTTACACTTTATAAGGTACTTTATTTAGTTACTTATTCTTTAAAATAGCAGATTAATTCTTTACATTATATAGTAAGCCCTACTACTATATAAAGCAAAGAGGAGATAGTGTAAGACGCACACTAAAGCTATTAAAGCTGCATAACCTAGTAGCTAGACAATAGCATATTAATTCTTTACATTATATAGTAAGCTCTACTACTATACAAAGTAAGAAGGAGATAGTGTAAGGCGCACACTAAAGCTATTAAAGCTGCACAACCTAGCAGCTAGATAATAGCAGTACCTGCGTAATCTACTAAAAAAGTAATTAACTATACTATTATAATAAAATCTTACTAGCAACTAATAACTCTATGTAATAATAGAAAGAATAAAGAATAATTTTTATTATATAAATAACTTATAAAAAACATAAAGATATTAAAGGCAACACTACAAAATAAGACTAGCCTAGAGTACTAGAATAATAAGATTAATATATTAAAAGCTTTAACAAGCTTACAGACTTAATTATATATAAGTTATATAATTATAAATTTATATATAATAACTTAAAAAGGCGCTACTTTTTTAAGTTTATATATAAAAGATTTTAAAAAATAAACACTATAAAACTTCTTAGCACTTAGCTACATATTTAAAAAAGAGCTTATATAAGTGCTAAAGAACAAAAGAATTATACTATAGCTAGGCACTAAAGGTACTTAAGCCTAAAAGCTGTATAATATAGCATAAAAAAAAGTAATTACACTAAAAAGGCTTTATATATAACCTTTATTACTATATAAGGCTCTACATAGAAGTAGACTAAACATAATGCTGCTATTAACACTAGATATACTAGCATTACCTGCTTCTACACTTTAGCTAGCACTACACTAATTACTGTACAAACAATACATGCTACCCTACCTAACGCCTGCTCCACACCCTTAATTGTACACACTACTGCCTGCAGTAGTGTATGCACTACTAATACCACCTGCATAATCTATACTATATTACAACCTATATAAACTTCTACTCTAGAGGGAAACTGCTAAAGAAAAACTTTTAGTAAATAAAATTATATAATTTTAAAAAGTATAAAAAAAAAATAATAACTATATAAGTTAACTATATAATATTTTTATAAATAAAATAAAAATCTTTATTAATTTATATTAATAGCTAAATATTTAGAAAACTTAGTACATAAACATCTTTTTAGATATTCTAAAAAGTTAGGCAAATATGTACTATATGTACAACATAGGCCCTAGATATAACTAGAAGCATTTATATAACACCTTAAGCAGTTACTTTAATACTAATGTAAACTATAGCTAGTACTAGACAGACTAGATAATAATAACTTTTATATAATGCTAATAAAAAAACTTTAATAAAAGTTTATATAAAGTTTTTAAAATAATAATTAATAAGCTTATGCTTATATAAAAGGCACTAAAAATAAAATTTTAAAAGAATATTCTACTGCACACTACTATTATATAAGCTTGTTAAGGATAACTAGAACTAAAACATACTATGTTTACTATTAAGCTCTTATGCAAAGCTTTATTTAGTAACTTATAGGCATTACTCTAAGTTACTATAAACTAAAAGGTAAACTAATACCTTTAAAAACTGCCTAATGCATACTACATAAACTACTAATATAACTCTACATAATAAAAAAGAAGCTTCTTTTTATGTAAAAAAAAATAATGTAGAAGATCTTTATCTAAGTTTAGGCTATAATCTAGAGATAACTGCATATAGATAAAAAAGTGCTTTATCTGCTATAAAGAAAAATGTTAGTTATTACACTACTTTTATAATAACTATATATAAGTAAAGAACTAGTATGTTACCTTATATAAAATTTTTTATAATAAAACTTTATTATATAAAGCTATTACTTTATACATTTAAAACTTTAAAGGTTACTCTAAGAAAAAAAATAATTTATATAATGTAAAAAAAATAAAATAAAAGAGTAAAAATGCTAAAAAAGCTATTAACTACTTTACCTCTACTACCTATCTACACTATGCAACAGGAGAGGACATCTACAGCATTAAACCTAAGAAGTATACTAAGTAGTTTATCCTTAATAACTAATACTATATAGTATACTAAGGCAAACTATAAGACACAGGCGTAGTAAAAATCTTTACTATTAGTAAGTTTTAACTTAAAGTGTATGTATAAAAAAACTTACATATAAAAATTAATTAAATACTTAGCTAAATAGATATTAGCTTTAAAAGCTAGACACTAAAAGGATTAATTAGTACTATATAAATCTAGAACCTAATTAGTTTAGTTACATACTATATTTTAAAAACTTTAACACTATTTTTACTATTACTAGCAGATGCTAACTAACTTAGGGCATACTTTAACAACATTTTAAATGTTATTATATAAAATACTACGACAGTTTATAAATAATCTGTAAAAGCAAAGCTTGCTTAGAGTAATTATTGCAACTGCTAATTAGAGAGCAATAAAAAGTAAGTCTATTAACTATAAGAGGCTTATAGAGAGCTTAGACGCTAAGTGTCTTAGGCTGCTTGTCTAAAACACAGGCGCAACACTAGGCCTATGTAGGTGACGCTAGGTCCCTGTGCTCTTCTTACGCAATAGTAATAGTTAGCGCATTAAAGTAGGTTATTTAGGTTAAATAATAGTTACAGCATAATGCTTAGCAAAGTAGTATTAGATAGGTAATAGATGTATAATAATAATATTTAACTAGAGCATGTAACTAATTACTAACACACTAATATAGCTAATGCTAACCTCTAAAACACTAATATAGCTAAAAAAAAAGTAAATAATAGCTAGCTAATTCTTAGCTTTAATTAAGTTAGTAAAAGTTCTTTTTTAAAAACTTAAAGTTTATGTAAATTTAAAACTAGTTATTTAGAAATTAGTTAATTATTAGCTGTAATTAAGAGAACATGTTTTAGCTTTAGCTTTTAATATGTTTCTTTTCTTATAATAGTTTTCCTTTATTATAGTTATGTTACAGCTATCTAACCTCTAAGTACTCTAAGGGCTTAGCACAGGGTATATAGGCTTCTTAGCCTCTGTACCTCTGCCTCTAACTCTAAGGTTTACTCTCTTTTATTAACCCCCTATTCTGCATTCTCTCTCTGTAACCTGTGTTTCCTGCTTAATACCTCTTACATCCTTTTTTTAACACCTTGCAGTCTCTAGTGTTGTGTAATAAGGTAGACGCCCTGCCTACTAAGCTAATACTGTATAACTTTCTCTACTGTACTAAAAGGTACGCATAAGAATACTTAAGCTAAGTATTCTTGCATAGTATAATATATATATAGATAATGCTAGGGCTAGCACTAGCACTAGTAGTTGTCTCTAGTCTAGCCTATGTAACGGCGCAGGCAAGACAATAGGTCCGAATGCGGTATGAATCCACTCAGAGGCATATGGGAGTGCGTGGGGACTTAGAGACCTGGGAATACTAATGACACCTATAGGCCTTGTACGTAGGATATCAGAAAACTACTGAGCTAGCTACAGGGGCAAGGTGCGACTAAATACATAAGGGAATAGGGGCAACTGTGGGGGACTAGGTCGAGTTATGGTCGGGGCCGATACAGGGACCCTTCAGATAGGATCTGAGCGACCTGAGATGGAACAATTTGTAGAATTGTTACAGCCTAAACCTCTATAAGCAAGAGAAGGCTATGTGGTTAACTGTGCCTACTTTATTACACATTGCGCCTGTTCCTTTCACAGCCTAATACTACTACACTATGTTTAATACTGCTACCTAATATCTTTAATTTAATTATTTAAGCATTAAAGCCCTAGTTGTAGAGCTGCAGCTTGTGTAGTTTATTGCCTCTATGTAACAAGGTTAGCACAGTTAACCACGTGGCCTTCTCTTGCTTATAGAGGTTTAGGCTAGGCTAGAGACAACTGCTAGTGCTAGTGCTTACCCTACTATTATCTATATATATATTATACTATGCAAGAATACTTAGCTTAAGTATTCTTATGCGTGCCTTTTAGTATAGTAAGAAAAGTTGTATAGTATTAGCTTAGCAGGCAGAGCGCCTACCTTATTACACTCTGCAGGAATTTCTTAGAGTGCTAGGGAGCTCTACTGCTGCCTCTGCCTCTGCCTCTGCCTCTCTATCGCCGCAAAGATTAATGTAGTACATGTAATACCTTAA
>NW_022985187.1:119200-128633 GCF_010093535.1 Lindgomyces ingoldianus
GGAACAGACGCAACTAACCATAATTTAAATATGTTTTACACAACGCATGCTAGAGCAAACTGCATGCAAATTAGCATAAAGGTGCACTTACATTAGGTATACATTTTTTTTAAAAAAGAATATAAGAAACACATAAGCTAACAGAGAAACAGCGTTACCGGGGTTTATCCAAAGAAATTCTGACTAACTAGCGCGTCCAAAAGAGGAGATTCTGCTAAACTTTTCGTTCTGCAAACCCGAATATAATAAGCAGAGCAAGCTCTGCTAATAAAGACAAAACTACTATACTTATTATATAAAAATAAAGACACTTTTTTTAATATTAGTAAAAAAAAATCTATGTCTTTCTTTACTAAATTAAAACTCTACTGCCTTTACTGCTAATTTAGACACCCTTGCATAAAAAGACTCTAAAAGATGCTAACTAGCGCTAGCTACAACATTAATGCTGTAGTGCTAGAAAAGATTAAGAAGTTTTGCTACTTCTACTAATTATATAACTAGGCTCTATAAAAATTTAAGTTTATAATTAAAAATAACACTTACTTTAACTATAAAGTTATTATTAATGTTATATAAATTAATAATAAAAATGTCCTATATATTATTAATATAGACATATTATTTTAAGCTACTATATTTCTAAAATCTATGTCTGCATAAGATACCTAGGATGCACTATATAAATGCTAAATTAACACTTATTAAGAACTCTTAGACTATATTATGTATAACTTTAGTATAAACTTTACTTTAGAGAATTTTTAAGCTTATCCAAAAATTATAAAAGCTACATGCAGGCAAATGCCTATAGAAGTATATTAGGCAGTTAGAAAAGTTAAGCGCGCGCACACACCTCTTTAATAAGTGTTTAACATCCTAAAGACTAAGCTAGGTAACTATACAGATAATAAGGCTATTCTATAGATAGTAGTTAAGGCTCTAAACAACACAGCTAGCCTGCACAGTCTAGTACCCACGCTGCTAGTCTTTAGGGTATACCTAAAAATTAACCTAGACTTTTTACTATTACTAGACATTATTACATAAGTAAGCGCTATATAAAAGGTAATAAAGATACTTTAAAAAGACTATATAAAAGTAAACATTAATTATGTAATTAACACTTATAATAGCTTTATAACATATAAAGTTCTTAACCTCCCTCTTAGCTTAAAGATTATAGTATAAAAAGAGAAAAAAGGCTAGACTAGCCTATACAAGATTAAAAGCATTAAAAAAAGAGACATTATTATTAAAAAAAAATAGCCTACTAAAGCTTTAATATACATAGGTTAAACTGTACTATAAAGAAAAAGAGAAAGACAACTTACTTATAATAAATAACCTAGATAAACTAATTTTTATATAAAAAAATTTCTTAAAGAAGAGGAAAAAAAATAGCTTTATAAAAATATTATAAAGGTAGAACTAAAGCCTACTATAAACTAAGCCCCTTAGAATAGCAATGCTGCGCTAGTGCAAAGGGAAGATATAGACACTAAAAGAAGTAAAAGGCAAAGAAAACCTGCATAAAGTCTAGACTAGGTATTCTTAACCTAAAAAAAAAAGATAATTAAGCTTTATCTATTAAGCTCTATATAAATGGTGTAATTACTACACTTAAAGAACTATTTAAAGAATTAGACTGCATAAAGATAGACACTTTAATTACTAACAGCACTTTTAAAGTTATAGTGTATAACTTAATAAAGCATAAAAGTTAGATTTTTAACTTTTACCTTATATAAAAAGTAAAAAGTAAAATAACTTAACTATATAAAAAATCCTGCCTAGTGTTTACTAGCTACTTAGATAAAAAGAAAAAAAATTCTTACTTAGTTACTAACTATCTAAAGAATAAGCTAGAGACTACTTTTAGCTATAAAAGTAAGCCTAAAAGCTATATATAAAATGCATTTTAAACTATGTAATATTATATAAGCATATATTTAATTAATAAATAAGCTTGTGCGCACGCTGTACATAAAGCTACTAAAGAAGATGCGCTAGAGCTTTCTACTAAATATAATACTTTAGGTTGTACAACCTTTGTATAGAGCTGCTAAATTAGGACTGTATTAGTTTAAAATATACTATAACTACTATAAAAAAAAGCTATGTATACATATCTTTTTATACAACCCCTACTTCTTAATTACTAATAAAGAAGAGCACACTTTTAGTATTACTAGCTTATAAACAGACAATACTTTAAGCATTATAATAAAGAATTTTATATAAAAAAAAACTATAAAAAGTAAAGTTTTATATAAAAAGTAAAACTATTTTAGTAAAAAAGCAGCCTATTAAGTTTAATAGTAAAAAGATTAAACTTACGTATAATATAGTAGTTTTTACTTAAAAGAGATAAGTAAGCTACCTTTATATAATTAACTTAAAAAATAAAGATGCTATATAATAATATGTTAAGTAATATGCAAGAGGGGTATACATTACATTTATGTGTTAACTAAAAGCAGCATTTAACCTTTTTATTACTGCACAAACTATAGACCTTTTATATAATAATATTAACACACTTAACGCATAAATCTAATAGTAGATAAATAATAGTAAGCGTAGTCTTACCTTTCTACTATTATAGCTTAATTATGCAAAACTGTTTATCTTTATAAATAAATTATTTACTAATAATAAAAACCTTAGCTTATAGCTAGAATTCTTAATTATATTAAGTAATAAAAACTATATAAAGTAAAGTAACTACTTTAAAATACTAAGTAACATTATACACTAGAATTTTACTAAGTATAAAAGAGTAACTAGAAGTGTTTTTACTAGTAAACTATATAAAATTGTCAGATATGCGCACCTACTGTCAAGACAGAAGGAACGTTTGACGAAAGCTGCTACATAGTACGAGCAATAGGCTCGAACAGTATGTTGCAGCAAATTGCAGCAAATTGCAGCATGTTGCAGGCTGGTCGCGCATAGGGCAAGTGTGCGAGGGACCTGGATCGGCAAAACAAAAAGCGGAGCAACACAAGTAGAGCAGAAAAAGGATTAATAAATTAACACAATTAATACAATTAATTAATTATCCTATACATTATATCTAAACCCATTATTTATCTTAGGAAGCCTAGAAATAGTGCTTTAATCTGACAATTAAGAGTCTCAGTGCCTCCATTAATACAAAATGGCCACCCAGCCTCCTCGAGACGCGACAGTCGTCCTTCGAGACCACACCGACTACAGAGCCTGGATGATGCAGCTGCAATCGAGATGTGTAGCGCACGGCATCTGGCCGCAAGTGGATCCTAAGTTGACCATCCAAATGACCTCCAAACCAAAAGCTCTAGAGATGCCGCTAATAGCTAAGTTTTCACCAGCCTCTAACGTTAAAACGCCTACGCACATAAACAAGCTATTAATAAGCAGTGTTAGAGCCTTTAAAGAAGCTATTAAATACTATAAGATTAAGGCTAACAAGTATAAGAGTAACAGACATAATTATAAAAGAGAGTAATTAAGCTTCTAACAGATTATTATCTTTATCTAGTTAACAGTTAGCCTGCATCTGCAGTGTACATGCTGTTCCCTAGATTAACTACTTAGACAGTAGATTACAAACCTTAAAGCTACAGTAAGTGTTAATAACTAATTTAAACAAGAACATGTGCGCAACTAATATAATGCATCTCTAAAGCTGCTAAGAAACGCAAGCATATAGGACCTGTAGCTAGCAGAGTATAATTACGCTGCCACAGAAGCAGAGACATAAAATGTTCTAGAAACAACGCAGTTTAATGCTGTAGTAAAGAACTTTCTAACTACTATAAATAAAGTTACCCCTTATTAGTTTATAACTTTTTAGAAAAGCAGACAGTTTACACTAAATATAAATTAAAAAGAAATAATAAAGCGCTTTTAAAAATATATAATATTAAATTATTTAATACATATAAAAAAGCATAAAGCTGCCTTTATAATAAATAACTTATTATACTTTACTAAAAGTAGAAAAACTACCTAGGGCATAAATAAGAACACCTGTAGTGCAGAAGTTGTAACATTAAGAAAACAAAGTAAACCTTAATATTAATGTTATTAAGAAGATAATAAGAAGTTATCTTTAAGCTAGAAACCTACTAAAATAGAAAGCACTAAATGTCCTACATGCAGACACATTTATGTACTAAAGGACTGCTTCTATGTCTATCTAGACAGAGCACTAGACTAGTAGATGCTAAATAAAAGAGTTAAAAAGCTTATAGCATTAAAGCGTAAGCACAACTTAGAATTTTAAGGCCTACTAAGAGAGCAGCGTAGATATAATTTAAAAATACTAATCTTAAAAAGTTTACATACACTTATGCTAGAGATATAAGAAGACTAACTTAAAAGCTAAGAAGTATTAAAAGTTAAGGCAGCTGTATTGCTAGCTATAGTTAATTTAAACTAGAACAGATATTTACTAAGAGAATTATTTATTCTTAACTTAAGCTTAACATGCTATATTATAAATAATTTTAATTAGATCTATAACTATTATTTACTAACACTAAAACACTTTATTTAGTCTAAAAACTTTTATATATAAATTTAAAGCTATAGATTAATTACACTAAGCCTAAAAAGTAAGCATAGAACACATAGTTAAGCATATAGTCTTATACTACATAACGCTGCACTGTGCCTAGACTTGCTGTGCAACCTAGTCTTGTTCTACCTACTGTAATAAAAAAGAATTTAGTAGGACACATAAGTAAAGCTAACTACTTTAAAGGCCTTAAATAGAATAATAATTAGAGATCTTATAGAGATTTATAGCTAATAGGTGTTAAAGTACTATCTACTATAGTAGGGCTTATATTATACACACATAATTAACATAAGAACTAAACATAGTCTATAAAAAGCATTAGTAGAGCTATAGCATAAGCGTCTAAAACACCCTAGACTAGCTACACTTTAACACTTTATATAGTAAGCTAAGGGGGTGTGAATTAAAGAAATTATAATAGTCTAATATAACTTATGTAGTAGAGCTAAGATATAATAATAAATTAGCTACACACTATAAATTAGTAATAGTAGACCTAGTAAAAAAATATTAATTAATTTCTATGCATATAAAGCATAGAGCATTATAAAAAAGTAGAGTTAAATGCTAATTACTAATAAGTATTCTAGCCTCTAGTAAGACCTCTACTTTAAAGATAATAAGCCTACTAAATTAATTATTAAAGCTTTTATAATTTTTTTTTTAAAGAACTATTATAACATTACTATAAAAGTTATTAAAGCTAATAACAAGATTATAATAGTAAAACTAAAAGTAGAACGCTAGCTAGCATTATATAAAATAACTATTAAGCCTTTAGCACTAGATACATAAGCCTAGAATAGAGAAGCTAAACGCTTAGAGAGTGTAAACAAAGAAAAGTTATAGGCTATGCAACTAGATGCTAACCTACTATAAAACATATAGCTATATATTACTAGAGCAGGCGTATACCTATATAATTAGACGCTAAACTATGCTAATAACTAAAAGACACTATATAAAATCTTCTTTATATAAGTAGCTTTAAATAATAGAGTTATTACATTAATTTAAAAGCTAAGCTTTACACATCTAAAAGCTTATAGCTATAAAGCATTTATAATAACTAATAACACACATTAGAATAAATCTAAGCTATAGAGGCTAGACCTAAAGGTGTAGATTAGATATCTAGTTAGGTACTAATTATTAAACATCTACTGTGTATAAATACTACTACTAGCAAAAGTAATTTATATACATAATGTTATCTTTAACAAACACTTAATCTTTAGTAGTAAGCCTAAAGACTTAATAAATAACTTTATGTATAACATAGTAAAGAAAATTACTATATACATTAAAATAATTAAGCTTCTAACACTTAGTTATTAGCTAAAGATAAAGTTATTTTATAAAAATAACACTATAAATAATATATTAAATTTTAATAAAGTAGACCTACTAGGCTACTATTAAAGAAGAAAAATTAGAGATAACTATTTATCTTCTCTAAATACTTTACTACCTGTAGCATTACTTATGCAGTTAATAGCTAGAGCAGCACTAAAGCTAAGCTAAATAAAGTTATTAAAGACTATACTATAAGCTATAGCCTTTATAGCTAGCATAAGATTTAAAAGTGTAAAAAAGCATAGTAGTAAGACGCTAGATAAAGCAGCATTAATAAAAATGCTATTTAAAAAAAAGACACTTTATAGAAGCTAGCTGCTACCTCTACTATTAACTTAAAAGTAACTAAAAAAGCACCCTTTATATAAGATGTTTAAGGCAGTAGAAAAAACACACCTAGATAGTTATTAGACAATAAAATCCTAAACAAAGGTCTAGATAAAGCTAATTAAAGCAGCTAAACAGTAAATCCTAGATTGTATGTAGGTGTACACCTATAAGCTTAATAAGCACTATAGATTATAAAGATATAAAGCGCAACTAGTAGTCTACAGCAATTAATAAAGAAACATTACTACATAAAATACCTATACTGCCACCCTAGCAGAACACTTATTTTAAATGCTAATAGTAATATCTACACGCTTTAACTTAGAGCTTAAATAATATAACATAACTAACACATTTATACATGCAGCAATTAACTGCAATATCTACATGTAGATGCTAAGAGGCTATTAGAAACTAAGTATAATACTAAAGCTTTAAAAAGCACTATATAGCCTACAAATTTCTTTTTTACTTTAGTAACACTATTTTATAATAACTTTTAAAGGCCTTAAGTTCTTAGCTGTTTTATATAAACTTTACTATATAACTAAAGCTAGAATATTTGTCTTCTTCTACATAAACAACCTTATTATTGCGTATAAAAAAGGCTCTAAAGCAGATGCACAGCGTGTAGTAGACTAGTTATAAGAGAAGTATACTCTAATAAAAGGTAAAGACCTATAATAGTTCCTAAAAGTTAAGATTATTAAAAATTAATAGTAATAAATAATTTAGCTATTATAGGCATTATATATTAATAAAATAGCTAGGCTAGCTAATAGAAAGAACCTGCAGCACGCTACACCTATAAGTAGGATTAAACTTATGCTGTAATCTAGTTTTATAACTCTATTAGAAGTAAATTAATATTAGCAGAAAATTAGATCTCTGCTTTTTATAGCAGTTACTATAAGACTAGACATTACCTTTACTACATTACGCCTTGCACAGTTTCTCACAAATCCTGCATCTAACTATTAGGATGCAGCTAATTAAGTCATCCTATACCTACATGCAACACAGACGTACGCACTCTAATTAGGAGGAGAAGACTACTTTATAGTAGCAAGCAATGCGTTATTTATAAATAATACACTAAATAAAAAAAGCTTTTAGGGCTACATTATTTAACTATTTAGTAGATAGATTGCATAGCAAGTAAATAAACAAGATATAGTTATAATGTTAACAATAAAAGCAGAATTACTTACACTGTTTTAAGTTGCTAAGGAAGCTATGTTTATAAGAATGCTTCTTAATAAACTGCAGGTTAAAATGCCTAATTTAACTATTATAATTTAGTGCAACAACAAGCAGACAATTTAACTAGTAAACAAAGAGATATCTTAACTTTAAACTAAGCTCTAACATGTCAACATCCATAACCACTAGCTCTAACAGGAAGTCTCTTGACAAACAATTAAGGTTGTCCATGTCCCCTCTAGCGAGATGCTTGCGGACAGACTCACTAAAGCGCTTCTAGCTAGCAAATGGCTAAGCTTTCTTCAGCAAATTCAGCTAGTTAACGTCAGGGAGAGGATAGTTAGTCAGGAAGCGGATATGGAAGAGATTGAAGCAAGAATGGAAGCCCTGGAAGCATACTAAGGATGCGCAATCGGGAACCAGCTTGAAGCATGTCCAAGCTGAGGGGGTGTGTCAGATATGCGCACCTACTGTCAAGACAGAAGGAACGTTTGACGAAAGCTGCTACATAGTACAAGCAATAGGCTTGAACAGTATGTTGCTGCAAATTGCTGCATGTTGCAGCATTTTGCAGCATTTTGCAGCATTTTGCAGCATTTTGCAGCATGTTGCAGCAAATTGCAGCATGTTGCAGCAAATTGCAGCAAATTGCAGCATGTTGCAGGCTGGTCGCGCATAGGGCAAGTGTGCGAGGGACCCGGATCGGCAAAACAAAAAGCCGAGCAACACGAGTAGAGCAGAAAAAGGATCGATAAATCAACACAATCAATACAATCAATTAATCATCCCATACATCATATCCAAACCCATCATTCATCTCAGGAAGCCTAGAAACAGTGCTTCAATCTAACAAAAATAGTTAGAAGGTTTAATAATGTAATTACCTTTAGTATAACTTTATAGTAAATTATATAAACACTTAAACTACTACTAATCCTAGTAGTAATCTATATAGATTTAAGGTCTCTATATAATTACCTTATTAAGCTAGGCACTACTAGTAAAAAGTAACTTATAATTAACATTATATTACTTTATAAATTATATAAAAAAAAGAAATTACTAAAATAAAGTAAATTAATAGTAAAAATAACTTAGTAAATGTATATATAAAAAAAACACTAAACTAAGCTTTTTAATTATTAGTTCTAACTAACTGCCTCTCTGTTTAGATAGAAGCATTTGTAGACTAGCTAGATCTTATGCGCAAAAATGCTCTAAACTAACTAGACTAATAACACCTTTATATAAAGCTTATTTTTTTTTTTTATTATACGCACTTATTTTTTTTATTATAAAATTAGAAGAAAAGAATATGTAAAAAAGACAGTCTATTTATCTAGTATATAAGAAAAGAAAAAGCTACCACCCCTTACATATAGTAGTTATAATGCAGACCACAGCTCTACTATACATATAAAGCGTAGGCATTAGCCTAGAAGTTAGCTAACACATAACACTTAATAAAAAAAAGGCACTAGTAGTGCTACTATAATAATAAGCATATAAAGTTACTAGAACTTAACTACAACTTTAGACTAAGACTGCATAGAAGTACCTTTTATAACACATAACTTTTACTGCCTACAGCTGTAGATTAGTGCTAGTAAGCAAGATAACATTAATATTATAAAATAGTAAAGCTACTACATGCTACTTTTTAGCTTATCTATAATTAGCATTTTATATAAAAAGAAAGTAAAAAAGCTAAAGAATTTATATATTTATACTAAAATGCTAAATAAACTACTAATTAGTAGTAAAACTAGTTAAAAAAGTAACATAAATGCGCTCTAGGCTGCTAGACTGCATAAGGACATTAAAGACGCCCGCACTAACAGCGCTAGAGGTAAAGAAGGAAGGCTAGAGAGACATCTCTCTCTCTATGTGTGTGTTGTAACGGCGCAGGCAAGACAATGGGTCCGAATGCGGTATGAATCCACTCAGAGGCATATGGGAGTGCGTGGGGACTCA
>NW_022985187.1:128783-138861 GCF_010093535.1 Lindgomyces ingoldianus
TGTGTGTGTGTGTGTGTGTGTGTGTGTGTAGGCAGGAGTATCTGTTACTGTTAGCACTATACAAAAAAAGAAAAAAGCTAAGGAATTATATAGTAAAGCTTAGAAAGTAAAGGATAAAGAAAAAAAAAAAAGAACTTATTATATACACCTTCTTACACACCTGCCTATGTAAAGATTCTACACTATTCTAGCATAAAACTCTACATAAAATAGTTTATACACTACTAAATTACTTATAAGGCAAGCGCATAAAGGCTAGATAATAATAGCCTAAAACACTTTACACTATTTATAAAGCTATTTACATAGTATAACTAGCTTATCTTAATATACAGCATTATTAAGGCAAGTCTTAATAAATAAAGTAAAGTAAAAGTAGAACATAATTAAATAGACCTACATAGATAAAAAAAAAGTAACGCGTATAAAAAGTAACTCTTTAAATAAAAAGAAAAGTTGCTAGTGTCTATACATAGCAGCAGCGTTATAATCTAGATATAAGTAATTACGCACAAGCAGGACCACATATCTATGTTATATAATGCTTATGCGTAAACCTCTGTGTGCAAACATCTAAATATCCCCCTTTTCCTTTATACAAAGAAAAGACAAGAGTAATAGAACTAGAAACATGTTGCCCTTACCTTACCTACCTTGTACGCTGTGCACACTGTACACTACTCTTACTTTTGCTACTTAAGTGCTTATACCATAAGCAGCTAGCTGTTAGAGCCTATTTAACACTTAGTATAATAAATAAAAAAAGGCTTATAATTAATATTATATTAATTTAGAAATTATATAAAAAAGAAGGTTATAAAAATTAAGTAAATTAATAATAAAAAAAACCTAGTAGATGCTTATATAAAAAAGGCGCTTAACTCTACTCTTAAAAAATAATTTTACATAACTAACTAGCTACTAGAGTTAAAGTGTTAGTTAATAAACTTAGGCCTATATAAAATAATAAATAAGGCGCTATGCTATAAAAGCTTTAGTAGTATAAGCAGAGCAAACTATGCAAAGTCTATATAAAGAAAAAAGAAAAAGTTGCTAGTGTCTAAACAAAAGTATTTAGATACACTATTAGGCGTTATGTAACATAGTCTTATGTCACAGCTGCACGCATAAACAGATAAATATTTCTTTCCTTTACACAGACTTAGAACAAGAACAATTAACACTAGTTACCTGCTACCCCCCGCGCGATGTGTACACTGTGCAACTCTCTTTGCCTCGCACGTACTTGCTAATTGCAAATGCTAGGTAGCTTAGAGCCTATTTAACAATATTATAATTTTAGTTTAAGTAAAAAAATTAATGTTTAAAAGATATATATTTTATACTATATTTATTAAGTAGATTTTTTTATAATTGCTATTTCTACTCTTATAGTAAAAAGCAACTTTATTATAATTATACTTTACCTACTAGTTCTAAAGGAAAACAAAAACAAAAAATAAATATAGAAGATAAAGAAGATTTAGAAGAGTTAGAAAATAAAATTACTACTAGCGTCTCTAGTTATAATAGTACTACTAGTAATAATAGTAGTTATATATAGTAAAACTATAAATAAAAACTATTTAGTTTATTTTATTTATTTAGTTTATTATAGTTATATAATTTATTTAGTTATTTTCTTTATTTTCTTTATTTTCTTTATTTTCTTTATTTTCTTTATTTTCTTTATTTTCTTTATTTTCTTTATTTTCTTTATTTCTTTTCCTCTAGTTATTTTTTTATATTTTGTATATTTAGTTTATTTAAGTTATTTAAGTTAAGTTATCTAATGTATTTAAGTTACTTAGTCTATTTAAGTTACTTAGTTTATTTTAGTTATTTAGCTTATTTAAGTTACTTAGTTTACTTAAGTTATTAGTTTATTTAGATTATTTAAATTATTTTACTTAGTTTACTAATTTTATCTAAATATAGTAGTCTAAGTAAAATAATAAAAATAAAGTTAAAAGTGCTATAAATTTTAAATAGCTAATTAAAACTTATGTTATACTTTTATACTATTTTTAGTAAATAGTAATTACTACATGTCGCAACCGCTGATCAGGGAGCAATGAGGAGCAAGTCTATTGACTATGAGAGGCTTATAGGGAGCCTGCCTATGTAGTGAGAGCTCCGGCGCCAAGTGTCTCAGGCTGCTCGTCCGAAACACAGGCGCGACACTAGAACCATGTGCTCTCTTACGCGACACTATATATACCTAGTAATAGTAATTACTATTACTATAGTAAACAGCAACCCTAGGATGCGCTAGATCACACTAGATTGTGCTATTAGGGTCACAGATTAGACATTAAGACTCTCTGTAGGTGAATTCGCAACAGTAGAATAACTACTAGGATATTTCTTATTATACCTAGTTAGCCACCTTTTTTTAGCTAAAGTTTAATTCTAACTAGCCTTATTTTTAACATTATTAGCCTTATTATGTTTTTTAAAGACGTAGTAGATTACTTTAGCAGCTTTAGCAGCATTAATATAATAATGTTGCTTAGCTTTAGTAACATAGACACCTTTAACACTATATTTCTTTTAATATACTAGTTAGCGCTAGAATAGTTAAGAATAGCGCACACTTACCTTTTTAAATAAAGTTATTATAGCTTTATTCTTATTAAAGTTTTTTTTAAGCGCCTTATACTTTTTTTTTTAGTAATATTAGCTTTAGAGTAGGCGCGCTTTTTAAAAACAACTCTAGTCTTAGTAATTTTACCTATAACACTACTATGCGTGTATAGATAGTTGTTGTACAGGATTTTGTTTTTACTATAAACTATTAAGAGCTAGAATAGAGCTAATTAAGTTAAATTATGCTATAATAAAAAAACTTATACCTAAAAAAAAACTAAATAATACTGTTTACTAATAACATAACTATTATATTAGCCTGTGCTAACTAAGTAAGGTTAAGTAAATTAATAAAAAATTAAAAATTAAAAATTATTAAATAGGCTCTATGCTAGCTATGCAGAGCAAAGAGGTTTGCACAGTGTATACATTGCAGGGGGGTACTAGTGTTAATTGTTCTTGTTCTAAGTCTGTGCAAAGGAAAGAAATATTTATCTGTTTATGCGTGTAACTATAACACATAACTATGTTACATAACACCTAACAACATATCTAAATATTTCTGTTTAGATAAAAATAATGTTTTTAAAAGCTTATTATTTAGGTTTAAAAAAGACAAAGAGCTATCTAGAGTTAGCATAGACAGACTACGCGTAAATATGCTAGTAAAAGCTAAAATACACACCTTAAAGCACTTTTTACTAGATTTAAGATAATAAGCACACTTTATATACTTAATTCTTTTTATGCTATAACATAACTTATTGTCTATAAGTATATAACAGCTACTACTTTTATCTATAATACTTTTATAAGACATTTTATTAACATATTAAATATAAAAGTTATTAAAATTTAAGTTTATATTAGCTAAAGCTAATTAATTTTTTAAAAAAAACTATAGCTAGACTATAATAAAGTAAGCTATAAAAGTCTATTTTTAAGTTATTAAGTAAAGTTAAGTATAAGAAAAGAAGCTAAAAGTAAATTAAATAATAAGTAGGTATAAGTAAAGTAAGATAAGACTATTAAAGCTTATTAGCACCTCTTTATACTAGATTACACTAAAGTAGCTTAAAATATACTTACTTTAAAAAGTTTAAAATCTTTTAAATTCTAACTTATAAAAAAAGTAAAAGTGTAAAAAAAATAAACTTTTAAAATAGTTAGACTCTATATATACTATCTTAACTACTACTTTATTAGCATAAGATATACTGCTATTTTACTTTTACTTTTACTTTATACTTTTACTTTACTTTTATTTAATAACTTTAAGTTATTTTTAAATAAACTTACATAAAATTAACTAAAATAAGTAGAAGTAAGCCTTTAAAGCATTATATAACACTTTATTATGCTACTTAGGCACATTGTTATCTATTTTATCCTCTAAGTTGTAGAACTACTATAAGAGGGGATAATGTAAGGCTAGATGTCCTAGAACAGACTAGTATGGCCTCCTCTAACCTGTTTAGAGGTCACATAACCTGTGCTTTGTATATAAGCATAAATCCTAACAAGCAAGTGTTGCGTTTGCCAAAAGGTCAACCTCCCAGCTAGCACAGCAGAAGGATATATATAGACGGATAGCTGTACGCGACACACCCCCCAGCTCGAACCGTGGAACGAGAGAGGTGAAACATGGTGAAACAACCTCAACACACCCTTCCTCTTTCGCCCAAGCAACAGAACTTAGAGACGGATCCAGTAAGGTAGCCTCTGTAATAGACGCACTGCCTAAATGCTCTTTGCTGAGCGTGGGAATCGAACACGCAGTGCTCCGGGATAATGCGATCCTATTGGTGGAGTAGGGAGAGCAGGGATGCGAAAATTTTCGTGCGCTAACCATCTACACTACGCCGCGAACCGGGCTCATAACTGTTGCGTTTGCCAAAAGGTCAACCTCCCAGCTAGCACAGCAGAAGGATATATATAGACGGATAGCTGTACGCGACAGCAAGGCTTAGCAGCAATTTGTCTCTCTTACAATACACTCCTATCTTTCTCTAAAACCTTGCTCTCAGTGCTATCTATGCTATCTACTATCCCATCTTTACAATAGCACCTAGTAGCCTACTATTTAAGTAAATTCTTCTTTGCTAAGTTAAAATAGAACATCTTTAATAAAGAGTTAAAATTAATTATTAATGCCTTAAGAATATAAAGAACATAGCTACTAGGCATATAAAAATATTTTAAGGTCTATATAGACTCTATAAACTAAACAACTTTTCTTACTACTTAGAACTTACTGCTAAAACATCTTAAATAGTTAATAGAACTTAGCTAGTATAATTTTATTATAAAGCACATTACTAAAGCATATAACTAATAAGTAGACGCGCTTAGCTAACGCCCTAATTATATAACTAAAAGAATAGAAAACACTGAAGAATCTACAATTTTTTAAAAAAACTCTTAAAAGACTTCTCTATAATAGACTTACTCTAAAATGCTTTATAGCTTCTTTAATAATAGTATAGTAAGGCTATGTCAGATTGAAGCACTGTTTCTAGGCTTCCTGAGATGAATGATGGGTTTGGATATGATGTATGGGATGATTGATTGATTGTATTAATTGTGTTGATTTATCGATCCTTTTTCTGCTCTACTCGTGTTGCTCGGCTTTTTGTTCTGCCGATCCGAGTCCCTCGCGCACTAGCCCTATGCGCGACCAGCTTGCAACATGCTGCAATTTGCTGCAAAATGCTGCAAAATGCTGCAAAATGCAGCAATTTGCAGCAACATACTGTTCGAGCTTATTGCTCGTACTATGTAGCAGCTTTCGTCAAACGTTCCTCCTGTCTTGACAGTAGGTGCGCATATCTGACACACCCCCTCAGCTTGGACATGCTTTAAGCTGGTTCCTGATTGCGCAACCTTAGTATGCTTCCAGGGCTTCCATTCTTGCTTCAATCTCTTCCATATCCGCTTCCTGACTGACTATCCTCTCCCTGACGTCAACTAGCCGAATTTGCTAAAGAAAGCTTGGCCATTTGCTGGCTAGAAGCACTTTAGTGAGTCTGTCCGCAAGCATCTTGCTAGAGGGGACATAGACAACCTTAATTGTTTGTTAAGAGACTTCCTGTCAGAGCTAGTAGTTATGGATGTTAACATGTTGGAGCTTAGTTTAAAGTCAAGATATCTCTTTATTTACTAGTTAGATTGTCTACTTGTTGTTGCACTAGATTATAATAGTTAAATTAAGCAGCTTAACTTATAGTTTATTAAGAAGTATTCTTGTAAACATAGCTTTCTTAGCAACTTAGAATAGTGTAAGTAATTCTGCTTTTATTGTTAACATTATAACTATATCTTGTTTATTTACTTACTATGTAATCTATCTGCTAAATAGTTAAATAATATAGCCTTAAAAGCTTTTTCTATTTAGTGTATTATTTATAAATAATGTATTACTTGCTACTACAAGGTAGTCTTCTCCTTCTAATTAAAGTGCGTACGTCTGTGTCGCATGTAGGTATAGGATAACTTAATTAGCTGCATCCTAATAGTTAGATGCGGGATTTGTAAAAAACTGTGTAAGGCGTAATGTAGCAAAGGCAATGTCTAGTCTTATAGTAACTACTGTAAAGAGTAGAGATCTAATCTTCTGCTAATATTAATTTACTTCTAATAAGGTTGTAAAACTAGATTGCAGCATAAGTTTAATCTTACTTATAAGTGTAGTATGCTGCAGGTCTTTTCTATTAGCTAGCCTAGCTATCTTATTAATATATAAGGCCTATAACAGCTAAATTATTTATTACTATTAATTTTTAATAATCTTAACTTTTAAGAACTATTATAGGTCTTTACTTTTTATTAGAGTATACTTCTCTTATAACTAGTCTACTACACGCTGTGCATCTGCTTTAGAGCCTTTTTTATACACAATAATAAGGTTATCTATGTAAAAAAAGATAAATATTCTAGCTTTAGTTATATAGTAAAGTTTATATAAAATAGCTAAAAACCTAAGGCCTTTAAAAGTTATTATAAAATAGTGTTACTAAAGTAAAAAAAAAATTTATAGGCTATATAGTGCCTTTTAAAGCTTTAGTATTATACCTAGTTTCTAATAGCCTCTTAGCATCTACATGTAGATATTGCAGTTAATTACTATATGTATAAATGTGTTAGTTATGTTGTATTATTTAAGCTCTAAGTTAAAGTGTGTAAATATTACTATTAGCATTTAAAATAAGCGTTCTGCTAGAGTAGCAGTGTAGGTATTTTATGTAGTAATGTTTCTTTATTAATTACTATAGACTACTAGTTGCGCCTTATATTTTTATAATCTATAGTGCTTATTAAGCTTATAGGTGTACACCTACATATAATCTAGAATCTGCTGTTTAGCTGCCTTAATTAGCTTTATTTAGACCTCTGTTTAGAATTTTATTATCTAGTAACTATCTAGGTGCGTTCTTTCTGCTACTTTAAACATCTTATATAGAGGGTGCTTCTCTAGTTACTTTTAAGTTAATAGTAAAAGTAGTAGCTAGCTTTTATAAAGTGTCTTTTTTTTAAATAGCATTTTTATTAATGCTGCTTTATTTAGTGTCTTGCTGCTATGCTTTCTTACACTTTTAAATCTTATACTAGCTATAAAGGCTATAGCTTATAGTATAGTTTTTAATAACCTTATTTAGCTTAGCTTTAGTGCTGCTCTAGCTATTAACTACATAAGTAATGCTGCAGGTAGCAGAGTATTTAGAGAAGACAGATAGTTATCTCTAATTTTCTTTTCTTAATAGTAGCCTAGTAAGTCTACTTTATTAAAATTTAATGTATTATTTATAGTGTTATCTTTATAAAATAACTTTGTCTTTAGCTAATAACTAAGTATTAGAAGCTTAATTATTTTAATGTATATAGTAATTTTTTTTACTATGTTATACATAAAGTTATTTATTAAGTCTTTAGGCTTACTACTAAAAATTAAGTGTTTATTAAAAATAACATTATGTGTATAAATTACTTTTGCTAGTAGTAGTATCTATACATAGTAGATATTTAATAATTAGTACTTAACTAGATATTTAATTTACGCCTTTAGGTCTAGCCTCTATAGCTTAGATTTATTTTAATGTGTGTTATTAGTTATTATAAATGCTTTATAGCTATAAGCTTTTAAATGTGTAAAGCTTAGCTTTTAAATTAATGTAATAACTTTATTATTTAAAGCTACTTATATAAAAAAGATCTTATATAGTGTCTTCTAGTTATTAGCATAGTTTAGTGTCTAATTATATAGGTATACGCTAGCTCTAGTAATGTATAGCTATATGTTCTATAGTAGGTTAGCATCTAGTTGCATAGCTTATAACTTCTTCTTATTTACACCTTTTAAGTGTTTAGCTTCTCTGTTCTAGGCTTATGTATCTAGTGCTAAAAGCTTAATAGTTATTCTATGTAATACTAGCTAGCGTTTTACCTCTAGTTTTACTATTATAATCTTATTATTAGCTTTAATAACTTTTATAGTAATATTATAATAGTTTTTTAAAAAAAAAGATAAAGATTATAAAAGCTTTAATAATTAATTTAGTAGGCCTATTATTTTTAAAGTAAAGGTCTTACTAAAGGCTAAAATACTTATTAGTAATTAGCATTTAACTTTACTTTTTTATAATGCTTTATGCTTTATATGCATAGAAATTAATTAATAGTCTTTTACTAAGTCTACTATTACTAATTTATAGTGTGTAGCTAATTTATTATTATATCTTAGCTCTACTACATAAGTTATATTAGACTGTTATAATTTCTTTAATTTACACCTTCTTAGCTTACTATATAAAGTGTTAAAGTGTAGCTAGTCTAGAGTGTCTTAGACACTTATACTATAGCTCTACTAATGCTTTTTATAGACTATATTTAGTTCTTGTGTTAATTATGTGTGTATAATATAAGCCCTTTTATAGTAGATAGTACTCTAACACTTATTAGCTATAGATTTTTATAAGATTTTTAATTATTATCTTATTTAAAGCCTTTAAAGCAGTTAGCTTTACTTATATGTCCTACTAGATTCTTTTCTGTTGTAGTAGGCAGAACAAGACTAAGTTGCACAGCAGGTCTAGGCACAGTGCAGCGTTATGTAGTACAAGACTATATGCTTAACTATATGTTCTATGCTTACTTTTTAAGCTTAGTGTAATTAATTTATAGCTTTAAATCTATATATAAAAGTTTCTAGACTAAATAAAGTCTTTTAGTGTTAGTAAATAATAGTTATAAATCTAATTAAAATTATTTATAATATAGCATGTTAAGCCTAAGTTAAAGATAAATAATTCTTTTAGTAGATATCTATTCTAGTTTAAATTAACTATAGCTAGTAATATAGCTGCCTTAACTTTTAATACTTTCTAGCTTTTAAGTTAGTCTTCTTATATCTTTAGTATAAGTGTATATAAACTCTTTAGAATTAGTATTTTTAAATTATGTCTACACTAACCTTTAAGTAGGCCTTAAAATTCTAAGTTATGCTTACACTTTAATGCTATAAGCTTTTTAACTCTCTTATTTAGCATCTACTAGTCTAGTGCTTTGTCTAGATAAACATAAAAGCAGTCCTTTAGTGCATAAATGTGTCTACATGTAAGACATTTAGTGCTTTTTATTTTAGTAAGTTTCTAGCTTAAAAATAACTTCTTATTATTTTTTTAATAATGTTAATGTTAAGGTCTACTTTATTTTTTTAACATTACAACTTCTACACTATAGGCGTCTTTATTTATGCCCTAGGTAGTTTTTCTACTTTTAGTAAAGTATAATAAGTTATTTATTATAAAAGCAGCTTTATGCTTTCTTATATATATTAGATAATTTAATATTATGTGTTTTTAAAAGCGCTTTATTATTTCTTTTTAATTTATATTTAGTGTAAACTATTTACTTTCCTAAAAGGTTGTAGACTAATAAGGGGCAACTTTATTTATAGTAGTTAGAAAGTCCTTTGTAACAGCATTAAACTATGTTGTTTCTAGAACATTTTATGTCTCTGCTTCTGTGGCAGCGTAATCATACTCTGCTAGCTATAGGTCCTATATGCTTGCGTTTCTTAGTAGCTTTAAAGATGCATTATATTAGTTATGCGCACATTCTTGTTTAAATTAGTTGTTAACACCTACTGTAGCTTTAAAGTTTGTAATCTACTGTCTAAGTAGTTAATCTAGGGAACAGCATGTACACTGTAGATGCAGGCTAACTGTTAACTAGATAAAGACAATAATCTGTTAGAGGCTTAATTGCTTTTTTTTATAATTATGTCTGTTACTCTTGTACTTGTTAGCCTTAATCTTATAGTATTTAATAGCTTTTTTAAAGGCTCTAACACTGCTTGTTAATAGCTTGTTTATGTGCGTAGGCGTTTTGACGTTAGAGGCTGGTGAAAACTCAGCTATTAGCGGCATCTCTGGAGCTCTTGGTTTGGAGATCATTTGGATGGTCAACTTAGGATCCACTTGCGGCCAGATGC
>NW_022985187.1:140081-143827 GCF_010093535.1 Lindgomyces ingoldianus
GCAAGCATCTCGCTGGAGGGGACATGGACAACCTTAATCGTTTGTCGAGAGACTTCCTGTCGGAGCCAGTGGTTATGGATGTTAACATGTCAGAGCTTAGTTTGAAGTCAAGATATCTCTTTGTTTACTAGTCAGATTGTCTGCTTGTTGTTGCACTAGATTGTAATAGTTAAATTAGGCAGCTTAACCTACAGTTTGTTAAGGAGCATTCTTGTAAACATAGCTTCCTTAGCAACTTAGGACAGTGCAAGTAATTCTGCTTCTGTTGTTAACGTTGTGACTATATCTTATTTATTCACTCACTATGCAATCTATCTGCTAAATAGTTAAATAATGTAGCCTTAAGAGCTCTTCCTATCTAGTGTATTGTCTACAAATAACGCATCACTTGCTACTACAAAGTAGTCTTCTCCTCCTAATTAGAGTGCGTACGTCCGTGTCGCATGTAGGTACAGGATGACTCGATCGGCTGCATCCTGATGGTCGGATGCGGGATTTGTGAGAAACCGTGCGAGGCGTAATGTGGCAAAGGCAATGTCTAGTCTTGTAGTGACTGCTGCGAAGAGCAGAGATCCAATCTTCTGCTAATATTAATTTACCTCTAATAGGGTTACAAAACTAGATTGCGGCATAAGTTTAATCCTACTTATGGGTGTAGCATGCTGCAGGTCCTTTCTGTTAGCTAGCCTAGCTATCTTGTTAATATATAAGGCCTGTAACAGCTAAATTATTTGTTGCTGTTAATCTCTAATAATCTTAACTCCTAGGAACTATTGTAGGTCCTTACCTCCTGTTAGGGTATACTTCTCTTGTAACTAGTCTACTACACGCTGTGCATCTGCTTTAGAGCCTTTCCTGTGCGCAACAATAAGGTTGTCTACGTAGAAGAAGACAAATATTCCAGCTTTAGTTATGTAGTAGGGTTTGTGTGGGACAGCTAAGAACCTAAGGCCTTTAAGAGTTATTATAAAGTAGTATTACTAGAGTAAAGGAGAAATTCGCAGGCTGTATAGTGCCTTTTAAAGCTTTAGTATTGTACCTAGTTTCTAATAGCCTCTTGGCATCCGCATGTAGATATCGCGGTTAATTGCTGCATGTATAAACGCGTTAGTTACGTCATATTATTTAAGCTCTAGGTTAAAGCGTGCGGATATTGCTATTAGCATTTAAAATAAGCGTCCTGCTAGGGTGGCAGCGTAGGTATCTTGTGTAGTAATGTTTCTCTATTAATTGCTGCAGACTACTAGTTGCGCCTTACATCTTTACAATCTATAGTGCTTATTAAGCTTATAGGTGTACACCCACATACAATCTAGAATCTGCTGTCCAGCTGCCTTAATTAGCTTTGTCTAGACCTCTGTCTAGGATTTTATTATCTAATAACTGTCTAGGTGCGTTCTTTCTGCTGCCTTAAACATCTTATGTAGAGAGTGCTCCTCTAGTTGCTTTTAGGTTAATAGCAGAGGTAGCAGCTAGCTTTTATAAAGTGTCTTTCTTTTAGATAGCATTCTTATTAATGCTGCTTTATTTAGCGTTTTGCTGCTATGCTTTCCTACACTTCTAGATCTTATGCCAGCTATAAAGGCTGCAGCCTATAGTACAGTCTTTAACAACCCTATTTAGCTCAGCTCTAGTGCTGCTCTAGCTATTAACTGCATAAGTAATGCTGCAGGTGGCAGAGTATTTAGAGAAGACAGATAGTTATCTCTAATCTTCCTTCCTTAATAGTAGCCTAGTAGGTCTACTTTATTAAAATTTAATGTATTGTCTACAGTGTTGTCTTTATAGAATAACTCTGTCTTTAGCTAATAACTAGGTGTTAGAAGCTTAATTATTCTAATATATATAGTAATTTCCTTTACTATGTTATGCATAAGGTTATCTATTAGGTCTTTAGGCTTACTGCTAAAAATTAAGTGTTTGTTAAAGATAACATTACGTGTACAGATTACTTTTACTAGCAGTGGTATCTATACGCAGTAGATGTTTAATAATTAGTACCTAACTAGATATCTAATCTACGCCTTTAGGTCTAGCCTCTATAGCTTAGATTTGTTCTAATATGTGTTATTAGTTATTATAAATGCTTTGCAGCTATAGGCTCTTAGATGTGTAAAGCTTAGCTTTTAAATTAACATAACAACTCTATTATTTAGAGCTGCTTGTGTAAAGAAGATCTTGTATAGTGTCTTCTAGTTGTTAGCATAGTTTAGCGTCTAATTGTATAGGTATACGCCTGCTCTAGTGATGTATGGCCATACGTCCTATAGTAGGTTAGCATCTAGTCGCATAGCCTGTAACTTCTCCTTGTTCACACCCCCTAAGCGTTTAGCTCCTCTATTCTAGGCTTGTGTATCTAGTGCTAAAGGCTTAACAGTTATTCTATGTGATGCTAGCTAGCGTTCTACCTCTAGTTTTACTGTTGTAATCTTGTTGTTAGCTTTAATAACTTTTATAGTAATGTTATAATAGTTCTTTAGAAAAAGGATAAAGATTATAAGAGCTTTAATAATTAATTTAGTAAGCCTATTATCTTTAAAGTAGAGGTCCTACTAGAGGCTAGAATACTTGTTAGTAATTAGCATTTAACTCTGCTCTTTTATAATGCTCTGTGCTTTGTATGCATAGAAATTAATTAATAGTCTCTTGCTAGGTCTGCTGTTACTAATTTGCAGCGTGTAGCTAATTTATTGTTATATCTTAGCTCTACTACATAAGTTACATTAGACTGTTGTAATTTCTTTAATTTGCACCCCCTTAGCTTGCTGTACAAGGTGTTAAAGTGTAGCTAGTCTAGGGTGTCCTAGACGCTTATGCTATAGCTCTGCTAATGCCTTTTATAGACTATGTTTAGTTCTTGTGTTAATTATGTGTGTATAATATAAGCCCTTCTGTAGTAGATAGTACTCTAACACCTATTAGCTATAGATCTCTGTAAGATCTTTAATTATTATCCTGTCTAAGGCCTTTAAAGCAGTTAGCTCTGCTTGTGTGTCCCACTAGATTCCTTTCTGTCGCAGTAGGCGGAACAAGACTAGGTTGCACAGCAGGTCTAGGCACAGTGCAGCGTTATGTAGTACAAGACTGTATGCTTAACTGTGTGTTCTATGCTTACTTTTTAAGCTTAGTGTAATTAATCTGTAGCCTTAAATCTATATATAAGAGTTTCTAAACTAGATAAAGTCTCCTAGTGTTAGTAAACAATAGTTATAGATCTAATTAAAATTATTTATAATGTAGCATGTTAAGCTTAAGTTAAGGATAAATAATTCTCTTAGCAGATATCTGTTCTAGTTTAAATTAACTATAGCTAGTAATGTAGCTGCCTTAACTCTTAATACTTTTTAGCCTTTAAGTTAGTCTTCTTGTATCTTTAGCGTAGGTGTATGTAAACTCTTTAGAGTTAGTATTTTTAAATTATGTCTACGCTGCCCTCTTAGTAGGCCTTAAAATTCTAAGTTGTGCTTACGCTTTAATGCTACAAGCTCTTTAACTCTCTTATTTAGCATCTACTAGTCTAGTGCTCTGTCTAGATAGACATAGAAGCAGTCCTTTAGCGCATAGATGTGTCTACATGTAGGACATTTAGTGCTTCCTGTTTTAGCAGGTTTTTAGCTTAAGAATAACTTCCTATTATCTTTTTAATAATGTTAATGTTAAAGTCTACTTTGTTTTCTTAACATTGCAACTTCTGCACTACAGGCGTCTCTATTTGTGCCCTAGGTAGTCTTTCTACTTTTAGCAAG
>NW_022985187.1:144562-155137 GCF_010093535.1 Lindgomyces ingoldianus
GATTGATTGATTGTATTGATTGTGTTAACTTATCGATCCTTTTTTTTTGCTCTACTCGTGTTGCTCGGCTTTTTGTTCTGCCGATCCGAGTCCCTCGCGCACTAGCCCTATGCGCGACCAGCTTGCAACATGCTGCAATTTGCTGCAAAATGCTGTAACATGCTGCAATTTGCTGCAATTTGCTGCAACATGCTGTAAAATGCTGCAATTTGCTGCAACATGCTGCAACATGCTGCAATCTGCTGCAACATGCTGCAAAATGCTGCAATTTGCAGCAACATACTGTTCGAGCTTATTGCTCGTACTATGTAGCAGCTTTCGTCAAACGTTCCTCCTGTCTTGACAGTAGGTGCGCATATCTGACAACCTAATTAACTATAAATAATAATTATAATAGACTTTATTACTAGATTACTACTAGCTAGAGAACTAAAAACAAAACAACTCTATAATATAATTACTATAGTATTAGATAAAACTACAAAATTCCTTTATACTTAGCTAATAAAAAAATCTATTATAGCTAAAAAAAATTTATCTATAAGCTAAAGAAATATGTTTTATTTATTTATAAGTGCCTAGAAACTATTATATTAAATAGAGATAAACTATTTATAAGAAGGTTTTAAAAAGTAGTAATGCAACACCTAACAGTACAGTATTAGCTGTTAACAGTCTATTACTCTAAGATAGATAGACAAACAGAGTAAATAAACTAAAGTATACTTTAATATTTATAAAAAATATGTTAATATGTAATAAAATAACTAGCCTACATAGCTTTTAGTAGCATAACTAGCTATAAACATAACTAACTTTATAACTATAAAAATAACGCATAATAAGGCTAACTTTAGCTACAACCTATAATTCTCTTTTTAGAATCCCTAACTATAGAACTTTAAAGAAGTATAAGAAAAAATTACAACTATAAAAAAACTATACTAAAAATTAGCTTTAAATGCGCTATCTGCCTAATCTAGAATAACAGTACAAGTAAACAGAAAACAGACAGAGGAACCTAGCATACAACTAAAGAACAGAGTTTACCTAGAAATAAAAAATCTTACTACAGACAAGCTGTCTAAGAAGCTTGTAAAAAAAATAATTAAACTATACATAGTTTTTAGCTTTAAGAGACTAAGCTACTACCTTAAGTTACCTTTATTAATAAAGATACACTTATAGTTTTATGTCTTTAAACCTAAAAAAACACTATTATTTATTTCGTTAGTTACAATAGAATAGAAACTAGCTAAAATAAAGTATAAAATAAAGAACATTTTAAGTTTAAGAAATAATAAAAAAGATTTTTTAGTAAAATAAAAAAAGTAGCCTACTAGTAAAAACAAATAGAAACATCTTAGGTATATAAAAATGCTCTAGAGACACTTACTTACTTTTAAAGAGCTTAAAGAGCAAAAACTAGCCTAGTAAAAAAGCACAAAAGCTAATAAGTAAAGAAGCTTTAACTACTTGTAAAGATAGAATAGTAGGTGGCATAGATAGCACTAAGAGCAAGCTTTTAAAGAAAGATAGAAGTGTATTGTAAGAGAGACGAATTGCTGCCAAGCCTTGCTTGTTAGGATTCATGCTTATATACAAAGCACAGGTCTTGTGACCTCTAAACAGGTTAGGGGAGGCTATACTAGCCTGTTCTAGGACATCTAGCCTTACACTACTAACCTATTAAATAGCTGTAATGTAGGTTAACAAGTTCTAGCTTAAGCATTATTAGAATAAACAAAGTTAGAACAAGAACCTTAAAAGACATAAGGTAAAAGAGAAAGGCCAGCTACCTTTGCCTCTAGCGCTTCTAGCTTATCTAATATAGATAAGTCTCTCTTTATATATTTAGCTAGCTAACTCTAAAGAAGGGCAAGTTGTCTCTCTAGACAAGCTTTCTTAGCAAAAGCCCTAGCTACATTATAAGAAGCTGCTGCCTCTCTCTCTGCTAGCACTACCTTCTTCTCTACAGCAGCAGCTGCACAATCTAGGGCTGTAATGTAAGCAGCCTAAGCCTGTTCTATCTCTTTTAGCACCCTGGCACAGTTACAGTCTAACTACTTCTAGGCCTAGTTAGAAATAAAAGTGTTACACTAACTTCTCTTTTTTACACACTCTATATAATTCTCTAATAAGCGTAACATTAGACACTTAGAACCTAACAAGTAACAAGGGCTACATGGCTATATCTTTATATAATAAAAGAGATTAAAATCTTTCATAGTGCAGAGGTAATAACTAAGACAGAAAGAGCAAGCTATAGTTAGCAGGACCTATAATAAAGTAAAGATAAGACTTAGTAGTCTTTAAAAAAACTAACAGCTATAGCAGTATAAATAACGCAGCAAAGACGCGGTAAGAAAGGTAGGCTTGTGTTATAACTAGCAGCTAGTTAATAGCGCTATAACTAATAGTTAGTAAGCAGATGCTGCGCAGCTAGTAGGCTAAATAACAACTAATAGTAGAACTTCTTTTAGGCAGCCTAGCAGCACAAGTAGAGCCTAACAAAACCACGCGACAGACTAGGGACCCCTAGAGGACAAAGGATAGATTAGGCATAGGTTGCCCGCAGTGACCGCACGCCAAGCACTGCAGACACTGCAGGCACTGCAGGCATATTATAAAGTATATAGTTAGGACTTCAGCCTTTAACTAGGAGGCTGTAATTAATGCATTAAATTATTGCCTACTACCTAGTACTATTAATTAAGTAAATATTCTATTCCTATACTCTGTTACTATCTATTACAGATTGTTACCCTCTGATTCTTATACAGTACAAAGAGGTAAACTAAGTAGCTAACCTAAATTCCCTAAGCACAACAACAGTACAGACTGTAGACCTGCGACCTAGTCTGCCCTTCTTACTAACCTGTTTCCTTCCTATCAACCCAACAGCTCGCTTACTATGCGTGACGGCCAGCCTGATTAGCCTGGCGCACCCAGTAAGTATCGTAACACTAAGGTGTGTAAGCAACTCGCCTGTAGTCTATGTATAACATACGCTAGCTTTTTATTTAACAGTGATTAATCTAGTGCTCTACAAAATAGGTTAGCTATGCTAAGAAAAAGTAGCTAGCTTAGTGATCTAGCCGACTCGGTGATCTACTACGTTATTTGTAACTAATAATTATATCTACAACTTAAATAAAAAGAAGGGGTGCGCCTTACCTATTGCCTAGCCTTCTCTGTCTCCTAAACTGCACCTTTTGTTTAACCTCTTAATACTGATTGAGCACGTAACTAAGAAGCAACAGCATTATTAGCTAACAAGGTTAATATCTTAACTCTTAGGATTTGGAATTTTACCAAGTTCCTTTCGTATAGTTAATAAACTCCATAACGCAGCCTAAATTCAGGCAGAGGACCTTTAATTTGTCAGGCGCTCTGCAACACAATACATCACGCAATACCTAAGTGGTGACTAAAGATTGTGCTTTACTTCCATTAAACAAAAAAGGAACGACATTAGCGGGGAAAGACTTCTCTTCTTCCGCCTCCAACCTCGGGTAAATATCGCATTTCTGGACCCATGTTAGAATTTCTTATCGACTACCATAATACCTGAGAAACATCTTTCAATTTGGAATATAGTCCGCACAGACTCAGTACCAATGGAGAGCTGTATATTACTAGCTCCAAGTATTTAGGAGAAGCTCCCGTCGTGCTCCCGCTCAGTAAGGGATTTCACTCTCTTGACTAATTTGTAACGTGTTCTCGATATCCACTCCATTTATTATCCATCACGGGAGTCACTTGATTATTCGCTTCGTTATGCAGGAATATCTCTGGATTCTGTGGCAGCTCTTAGCTGTCGCATCAGCATGCGAAAGAAATTTCCCAGATGACGACTTCCTTGCGCAATGGCCCACGTCAAAACCCTACCTTACACTTCGCGCAGAACCATTTCCACCATCTTTAAGCCCCAATGAGAAAGTACTTTCCGACTCATTTGACAGCGCCGAAATCGGAACATGGTTATCATACTACACGCATGGTGATCACATCGCCGGTCGTAACAAATCCATGGCTCAGACAACCGCAGATGCGTGGAACTCGAATGGCGTGCCCTCTTCTCTTGTCGAATATGAAGTCTATTTGAACTATCCGGTGTCGGCAAGCCTGAGTTTAAATTACGCGAATGGGAGTAAGTACAATGCGCAGTTGTTTGAGGACGTAGTGAAGGAGGATGAGACAACGAAGTACGAAAATACCGTACCGGCATTCCACGGATATTCAGCGAATGGGAATGTAAGCGCAGAGTATGTATATGTTGGGTGAGTGCGATACTTCATACTCCTTTCACGAAATTTGTGGTGTTGGTAGCTAACAAAAGCACTAGACTAGGCCATAAAGATGACTTTGCACGCTTGGTTTCACTTTCTGTGGACCTAAAAGGAAAGATAGCCTTGGCGAAGTATGGCGGCCCCTTTAGAGGCATCAAGGTTAAGAACGCCCAAGCAAATGGCATGAGCGGAGTGGTTATTTTCACAGACCCTGGCAGCGATGGACCACAAGCCAAGAAAGGTGACAAGGCCTATCCTGATGGACCTGCTCGACATCCATCGTCTCTCCAGCGCGGCTCAGTCGCCTACATCAGCAACTACATAGGTGACCCCACAACCCCTGGATACCCCTCCAAACCTGGGTTCGCCCGGACCTCAGGCACAGAAGTCTTGCCCAAAATCCCTTCTCTCCCAATCTCTTACCGCGACGCAATCCCGCTTCTCAGAGCACTCGATGGGTATGGTACAGCCGGGAGTGTCATGCGGCGAGATGGCTGGACGGGTGGCCTCAATGTGACCTACAGCACTGGGCCTGCCCCTGGAATCACAATATCTATGTCAAATTTAATGAAGGACGCCACCACACCCATTTGGAACGTTATTGGAAGTATTAATGGGACGAACGCAGATGAAACGATTATCATTGGTAATCATCGTGACGCGTGGGTCATCGGTGGAGCAGGAGATCCGAATTCGGGAACCGCCATGCTGATTGAGGTTACGAAGGCTTTTGGAGTGTTGATGAAAACTGGATGGAAACCTAAGAGAAACATGTGGGATTTCTCCGCTCAACTGTGAACACAAACTTAGAGACTGAACTAACTATAGACAGCATTATCGCCTCCTGGGATGCCGAGGAATATGCTTTAATCGGCTCGACCGAATGGGTTGAAGAATACGCCCCCTGGCTTTCTGGAACTGCGATTAGCTACCTCAACGTAGACATCGCAGTCTCTGGCCCGCTGCCTGGTGCTGATGCCACACCCGAACTTCGCGGTGTCGCCCAAGACGTGATGAAGAAGGTAATATACGGGACACAGACGCTCTATGATGCCTGGTACAAGCTCTACCAATTCCGCCCCGAAGACAGCGGCTTTGGAAACTTGGGCGCCGGAAGTGACTACGCCCCATTTCTACAACTTGGTATCGGCGCGGTAAGAACAGCCCAAAACCTACCCAAATACTCAACTCCTAGGCTACTATACTAACGACCATATAGCTCCATTTCGGTATGTCAGGTGGCTCTACCGACCCCGTCTACCACTACCACTCTAATTACGACTCCTACCACTGGATGACCAAATTCTGCGACCCTAATTTCGCCATACACACTACTGTAGCCCAATATATCACACTCCTAGCCTACCACCTCGCTGACGATGTCATCCTACCCCTCGACCTGGACGCCTTCGGTCGCAATCTGGGATACTGGGCTCGCGATGTCACCGGCGAAACGATCAACTACGGGGGTGATGTAGGATCCGTGCAACGGCAAGTGAATCTAACTGATTTAATTAATGCGTACAAGCATTTCCAGGGCGTAGCGACCACTTTCACAAAGACAATTAAAGCGAGCGGGTTTACGGACGATGCGACAAGAGTGAAGCTAGCGAACCAGAAGTTGAGGGATTTCCAAAGAGTATTTGTAAGTAAGGAGGGATTAAAGATGAGGCCGTTTTATAAGAATGCGCTTTATGCGCCGAATCGAGATGATGGTGAGTCACTCTCATTTTCTATCCTAAGCTCTATGGTGGGAGTGCTGGTTGAGAAACATGGTTTCGTGCTAATAATTAGAATAGGATATAAGGCACAGACATTCCCTGGGACTATCGAAGGTTTGCAGGATAAGAATATCACTCAAGCGAGGGATTGGAATCTGTTTCTGATCAAAGCCATGAATGCGGCCTCAGATATCTTAACTTTCCAGTAGCTGAATAGTCCAGCCATTAGTGTGAGTAATAATAACAGCCTCCAAATTTCTTTCTTCTCCATCGTGAGGCGGTAATGATGACTCTTATTTTCCAAATTTAGGCACTAATAGGAAGAGCGGTCTGAGAAAGCTAGCAAAAGATTAACACTTCGCTGCTAGATGACTTAGGACCGAAGGGCTTATCCATTGCCATCTATAATAAGCACATTCGTATGGGTGAAGCTTTTCTACTTCTACCTAGCTTTTCAGCTTATTAGTCGCTATTTCTATCTAAAGAAGTGATAGATAGTACCGTGATAAGTATTGCGAAGAAAGTTAGGGAGACAAAAAGGACCGGAATCTACACCAGGGCTACAGCAGCACCTCCAACACTTGCACTAACTAAACCACGGCTAGTATTCTCCGCGAGACATGTAATAGAAGCTGCAGAAGTATGCTGCTAAAGGGCTCCCGCAAAAGCTAGAGGCGCGGCAAAAATTAAAGCAGTGGTGAGAGCCGCGAAGACAACACGGGATAAGAACGGCTTCACATCAAGAACACTGCCTGTCTGCAAGTCGACTTCTTCGTGCCAACCTAGAAAGGCTTCCAGCCTAAGGAATGCCAAAAACGAGAGGAAGTCGGCTAAGATTCTGTACTAGATGTTTAGCGCTGATGAAATCTAAGAAAGGGACTGGAAAAACTATGTCAGTTCTAAATTTACTTGCGGTTGACACTATATTATAGGGATCCTCGGCGGATCGAATGTTCAAAAACAGATTTCCATAAACTGAGGTGCACTTCCAGGGGAAGTCGAGATTCCGAGCACAAATGCCAAAATACCCTACTCTAATCTCTAGTCGGGCAGGGTTAGACGGGAAGGTGAATATAGACGGTATGTTAGAATCGGCTCTGAGGCTTGATGCGTCATTATAGGAGAGGCTAAGGGTGTAAATAGATCTCAATGAGGAATGCGTCGGGTTGGTTCCTGCAAGCAAAATGCCTGTGCGCCATCCGGTTATTCACAAAGCTAGGTTGCTTCAAATAAGAAACCTGCAATAACATAAGACAGTGATCACTAATATTACCATAACGACATAGTGATATCCAATGCCTAGAATAGATATCAGTACACACAGAGCTCCTTCTCATTAAGTTTCAGAACACGTACACAGGAGTCACCTTTGTAATATCACTGAAAATCCGATTTTCATTGAGGGAGAAGAACAAGCGAAGAACCTTTCAAAGCCTAGGTTCAAAAACATGCATCAAAACCATTAAAGTTGAAGCTAGAGGAGGTGAAATATCGAAGAATAAGGCTGAGTGGCAGCCTAACCAAGTCGAGCTAAAGCGGGTCTAGTGAGGGACCAGCCCAGTGCTTTAGTGATCCTATTAACTTGGTACTTATATACCTCTAGGCCCTGTACTTTCGAGTTGAATTAACTTATGTCACAATGTATCCACTATCGGGGACTGTTAGAATCACTCCAAGGCTGACAGGGCCCCTGCCAGGGTAGGGACGGGTGCTGTGGCAGTCGCTCGAGGATCTGATGACTGCCACGACCAATGCATCAATGCCACACGATGAAGAAGCAGATGATCCATTACAGGAGGCTTCCAGAACTTATTTGCCTCTAGACGGGACTTGGTACTCTGGCTACATATCACAACTGACTAGGCATATGGGCTATTTGGTAAACCTCCTTGGCGTCTCCATCATCGCAAGGCTAGAAGGATTTGTGTCCTTGGTATCAATCCTCCAAATTAGTTCCCTTCCCCTCCTCTGGTTAGCACACTTCCGAATCAGGTCTCTCCTTCTATCCCCCAGTCCCCTCCGCTACGTCAACCACCTCCAGTTAGTACAACACCAGATCAAGTTCCTTCTCCTCATCCTATGACCCAATCCCCTCTAGTTAGTTCACTCCCGAATCATGGTCCTCCCCATCCATCTCCACTCCCTCTATCCCGACCGCCGCGCCGTCCGGTTTATTTATATCCGAGTCTTCAGCGCCACGATGAGCTATGGGCCAGGCTGAAGGATCTATATTCAACCAATAGAGATACGCCGATGAGGGTATTCATCACCGAAGACCTCTGCCCTCAACCGCTCGAAATCGTTGGGCAAGCTTTCGGTTCCCCTAACCCAGAGGTATTCGCCGATCGCGTGAACGGTGCTCGACACAAGGATGGTTTAGCTTCGGAAGCACCTTCGGATTCTTGGAGGACATGTGATTTGAGAAACCGTATAGAACCATGAAATGGTATCGTCCAATACATCGCTCAGTTGGGTAATATGGCTTGGATATCTCAAAGGACATTTACAACACAGCTGCGACGGGCTCCAAAGAATCCGCCGACGATGGTGGCCCCAGGGCTTCCAACGGCCCGTACAAAGTGAACCGGAACGGTCACGTGATCGGTACGAACGTACTAAGTTCGTGAGTCGTACCGTACGTTTCATAATGCCCTAGGTACAGTATGTAGTGCAGACTGTATTACCCTTTTAGAACGTTTATATAGCAATTTTAAAAAGCAGAAAAGCTCTAGAAAGTAGTAAGCTTATAAAAGTGTTTAAAAAGGTTTTTAAAGCTTTAATTAGCTAAAAGTTTTATAAAAGTAACTATATAGTTATAAATTTTATAAGTTTTTTAATTTATTTATCTAAAGTTTACTAAAAATGCTTATTACTAACAATTTTATTATAGAGTTATTTATCTATGCACTTTACTACTTTATAGGCTTTATCTAGTTAATTAGATAACATACTCTATGTAACGGCGCAGGCAAGACAATGGGTCCGAATGCGGTGGGAATCCACTCAGAGGCATATAGAAGTGCGTGGGGACTCAGAAACCTAGGAATTCCATTAACACCTATAGGCCTTGTACAAAAGGATATTAGAAAACTACTAAGCTAGCTGTTACAATCTTTTCTTTAGAGAAATTGTATCTAAAGCACTCTAGGCTAAAGAGTTGTGTGAAATGTTCGAGTAGAGAGAGAACTTAGACTATAACGGGTGTACAGGCTGTAGAGCTAAAGTTACTAGGTAAGAAAGAATAGCTAACTATAGTTTACTTTTAACAGCAGTATAAGGTGCTTAAGTTAAATAGTTCCTAGTTAAGAACAAAATAAAGGTATATATAGTATAACGTACTTCATGGGCGAGTTGCTCACACACCCGAGTCGCTTACTTTTGCCAAGACCCCACTAAACCACCCTTCCTACACTAATGCATTCCCCACAACACTACTTAGACGCGCTAAAAGAATGTTAGATACAGCTTGCGCTCTAAGCTTTTAAATAAGACATAAAACTCTTAAAGAAATGTGCTATAGCTATGTGCAAGGTCCTATAAAAGACAATAAATAACTATAGCGCTAGACAACCTTTACAAGCTAATTCTACAGCTAAATTACAGAGGCTAGGCAATAAAAAGAAGCAGGTAATTGTTAAGACTATACTTAAGCTATATGCGCAAGGAATTTCCCCTTAGATAGCATTTATAGCTAATATAGCTAATTCTTTGCGCGCTAAGCATAATCTAGGCCATGTTTGCATAAACTAGCCTAGTACGTTTGTAAAGTGTTATTTAGAGCTTAAAGTAAAGTTTTAAGCATAAGTATAGTTAAGAGATATCTAGCTAATTATAAACCCTGTCTTGCTAAAGTTGTACATGTTATCATCCTAGATGCTATACTTAGCTTTAATATTCTCTACAAGGCTAAACCTGCCCTAAATTACCCTAGGACTCTTGCAGAGGGCTCTTTTATAGTTGTACTTACGCTTAAACGTTACTTTAAGCTCTAAATAACGCTTCACAAACGTACTAGGCTAGTTTATGCAAACATGGCCTAGATTACGCTTAGCGCGCAAAGAATTAGCTATATTAGCTATAAATGCTATCTAAGGGGAAATTCCTCGCGCATATAGCTTAAGTATAGTCTTAATAATTACCTACTCCTTTTTATTACCTAGCCTCTGTAATTTAGCTGTAGAATTAGCTTGTAAAGGTTGTCTAGTGCTGTAGTTATTTGTTGTCTTTTATAGAACTTTATACATAGCTACAGCACATTTCTTTAAGAGTTTTATGTCTTATTTAAAAGCTTAGAGCGTAAGCTGTATCTAATGTTTTTTTAGCGCGTCTAAGTAGTGTTGTGGGGAATGCATTGGTGTAGGAAGGGTGGTTTGGTGGGGTCTTGGCAAAAGTGAGCGACTCGGGTGTGTGAGCAACTCGCCCATGAAGTGCGTTAAGATATATAATTAGTATTACTTTTATTATAAAGTAGTAATGCTACTTAGTCTATGTAGTAATGCTACTTAGTCTATGTAGTAATGCTACTTAGTCTATGTAGTAATGCTACTTAGTCTATGTAGTAA
>NW_022985187.1:155382-158699 GCF_010093535.1 Lindgomyces ingoldianus
GTCTGTTAGGTCACGTGTTCTTCTAGGTGAAATAACTAGGGGATTCTAGCCTTATTTGTTTAAACAGTAGGGCTTCTGTAGTAGGTAGCTTACAGTCTAATTATAGGTTGTAGCACTAGCTAAGAGAAGAGGTGCGACTAAATACATAGGGGAATGTAATCAGGTAGGCGCCCCGCCTGCTAAGCTAATACTATATAACTTTCCCCACTGTACTAAAAGGTACGCACAAGAATACTTAAGCTAAGTATTCTTGCATAGTATAATATATATATAGGTAATGCTAGGGTAAGCACTAGCACTAGCAGTTGTCTCTAGCCTAGCCTAAACCTCTATGAGCAAGAGAAGGCCACGTGGTTGACCGTGCCGACCTTGTTACAGGGAATAGAGGTAGCAGTAGGGGGCAGGGCAGAGTTAGGGCTAGGTTAGGGTTAGAGTTAATACAAAGGCCTTCTAGACTCTTAAGATAAAATAATTTATAAGAATTATTACACTACTCTCTCTCTTTATAGACTAATAGTTTTTATTAGTAGGTAGAAGTATTACTATTATACTTTTTACCTTCTTAAACTAAAACTAGTCTAATTAAGCTAAGTGTTCTTACTCTAAGTATTCCTTTACACTACTAATAGTGTTTTTTAAACTAAACACTACTAGGCTTACTATTTATACAGTTATTAATCTTAGGTGTGCGTTTAGTGTAGTAACATTTAAGTGTTATTAAAGGTGCTTTAAACTTCTCTTACTATTAAAGTAGTAATAGTAATTTAAAGCATTATTAAAAGTAATTTAGTAGTTAGTAGAGGTTAATAATTTTAACTTAGTTAGCTATAGTTTAACTTTAAATTAAGTAAGGTTTTAGCTTTAAGTTCTATAAAAGTAGGTTTAGCTATTATTATTTAGCTTTAGTAGTAAGCATTTTACTTTAGCTAAAGCTAGAGTAAGTTTTAAATCCTTCTATTAAAATCTAAAAAAAAGTAGTTAGTTAGACATTAGTAGTTATCTTTAATTTTAATAAGTTATTAGTAGTTTCTAAGTTTTTACTTTAGCGCACTTTATATAACTTTTCTAAAAGTAATTTTAATTATAAAAGAGAAAAGTTCTAAACCTAAAGGCTTTAGTTAACTAAAAGTCTTTAGAATCTAGTCTATATAACTAAATAGTTTAGTATAATAGTATATAAAAATTATAACTTAAACTAAATTAAACATATTTTAAGCTTAGATATAGTTAAATAAATAATTAATATAATATTATAATAAAGCTGTTACTAGTAAAAGTAAGTTCTTTAATATAATATAATAGCATAAGTAAGATAATAAGTTTAAATGCAGTAGAAATCTACTTAGAGGCATATAGAAGTGCATAGAGACTTAGAAACCTAGGAATTCTATTAACACCTATAGGCTTTATATAAAGAGATATTAGAAAACTACTAAGCTAGCTAGAAGAAGAGGTGCAACTAAATACATAGGGGAATAAAGGTAACAGCAGAGGGCAGAGCAGAGTTGGGGCTAGTTTAGGGTTAGAGCTAATACAAGGGCCTTCTAGACCCCTAAGATAGAATAATTTATAAGAATTATTATACTTTATAAGTAAGTTACTTATATACCTAAGTTATTTACTTTTACTAAGACTACACTAAACTACTTTTTTTACACTACTACATTTTTAATAACACTACTTAGATATATTAAAAAAATGTTAAATATAGCTTACTTATAATAATTTTTATAAATTATTTTATTTTAAGTTGCTTAGAACTTATTTAAAAGGTTTTTATATTAGCTCTAACTTTGTTCCCTGCTGTTACCTTTATTTCTTTAAGTATTTAGTTATACCTTTTTTTTTTAGCTAGCTTAATAGTTTTCTAATATTCTTTTATACAAAGACTATAAATGCTAATAGTATTCCTAGGTTACTAAGTCTCTACGCACTTTTATATGCCTCTTATAATAAGGTTAGCACAGTTAACTATATAGCCTTCTCTTGCTTATAGAGGTTTAGGCTAGGCTAGAGACAACTGCTAGTGCTAGTGCTTACCCTAGAATTACTTATATATATATTCTACTATGTAAGAATACTTAGCTTAAGTATTCTTATGCGTACTGTGGAGGATAAAATAGCCTGGCAGTAGCTGTTCAGAAGATCGGATGAAGTGACTCTGCTATCTAAGAGAGCTGAAGGCTCTCCTTATATACACCGAGCTTCGGAACATAATATCTCCAGATCCCGAGCTGCGTCCCAGGCTCTGAGCCCCAGTCCCAGGCTCCGAGCCCCAACCAAGGCTCTCTGTATACGCGACACGTACCTTTTAGTATAGTAGGGAAAGTTATATAGTATTAGCTTAGTAGGCAAGTGTTATAATCTATAGTTAGACTATAAGCTACTAACCTTTTATGCTCTACTATTTAAATAAATAAAGCTAGAATATCCTTATTACTTTACCTATTAAGCTATGTAATTTAATAGATAAAAAGTAGATAAAGCTATTAAACGAATGCATAGTAAAATGCACTATTTAATAAGCTAAAAATGTTTAAGCGTAAGTAAGCGTAGTTATGTATAGTAAAAAACAGCTATTAAAAAGCGCTTAATAGTGCTTAACAACATATAACTTTATATATATAGTTTAGAATTTTAACTATTATAGAAAGTTATAATTAAAGTTTAGTTTATTATTATATAAACTAAGCAGTATTACTACTTTCTAATAAAAGTAATACTAATTATATATCTTATACTATATATACTTTTATCTTATTTCTACCTAGGAACTATTTAACTTAAGCACTTTATACTACTATTAAAAGGTAAACTATAGTTAGCTACACTTTTTTATTCTAGTAACTATGCCTTAGTAGACTATACACCTATTTAGGTTATGTTTTTTTTTTTACTTAAACACTTAACTCTCTTCTAGGCCCTGTAAGCTCTAGATACTACTTTTTTAAAGTAAAAATTATAATAGCAGGGCGCCTACCTTATTACACCTCTAAGTAGATTAATACTGCATTTAGACATATTATGTTGCCTATGCTATTATATTATATTAAAAAACTTACTTTTACTAGTAATAGCTTTATTATAATATTATATTATTTATTTATTTAACTATATTTAAGCCTAAAAGATGTTTAATTTAGTTTAAGTTATTAGCAGAGCTTGCTCTGCTTATTATATTCAGGTTTGCAGAACGAAAAGTTTAGCAGAATCTCCTCTTTTGGACGCGCTAGTTAGTCAGAATTTCTTCGGATAAACCCTGGTAACGCTGTTTCTCTGTCAGCTTATGTGTTTCTTATATTCTTTTTTAAAAAAAA
>NW_022985187.1:159734-171902 GCF_010093535.1 Lindgomyces ingoldianus
TATATACTTTTTTAAAGAAGTAAAATAACCTATATTAAATTACTATAAAAAGTATAATAAGTAAAAAAGTATATAAATAGTAATAATTTTACTATTTTTATAGTATTACTAAAAATAAAGTAAGTTATTAGTAAACCTTACTATACTTAATATATTTAAGTTTATATAATATAAAGTTAAGTAAAATCTGTTTTTTAAAACATACTAGATTAGTTAGTTATAATTTTTTTATTAGTTTATATATTTTATATATATTTTTTAAAAAAAATGTATACTTAATATAAGTACACTTTTATATTAATTTATATGTAGTTTACTTTTGTATATGTTATATAAAATATATTTAAATTATAGTTAGCTATATTTATTCTATATTTTTAGCTATATTAGTATACTAAGGATTAGCATTAGCTATATTAGTGTGTTAGAGATTAGCATTAGCTATGCTTAGTTACAGGCTATAATTAGTTACATGCTATAGTTAAATATTATTATTATATGTCTATTACTGTTACAATCCTTGCTTCGGGAAGCACTCGGGTCTTATTATGTTCCTAGGGGGGGAGTAGGACGGGTTGTAGGGGCCAATCCGGTAGGGTGTACAGTCCTACGTACAGGCTAATAGGCTAATGGAGGATTCTAGAGTAACCAGATCGTGGTTTGCCCTATGTGCGGCAGTAGGGAGGCTGGGGTTAAACAGTCTGTGATAGACAGGGTTAGAGGTATATATAGTGCAAGATATACAAATAGTATTACAGCTCTTTGTAAAGCTAAATGCTACTTAGTCTATATAATAAATAAACTAAATGTTAAACACACCCTCTAAAAGGTTATTTAATGTGGGAACTATATACATGTGCTAGGGCGCTAAGGGTAGCGGGAGGAGTCTATAAGAGCCTGCTAAGGAGAGCTCCTTAAGCTCCTTAAGCTTTTACTAATACGCAGCCTGTTTTCTTATTAGACAACGCATTCTTCTATAATCTTAGGCAGGTGCACTGCCTCTGTGTCCTCTAACTAGTCTCTAAGCGAACCTTGTTCCAACTCAGCTAGACTGTGGAGCACTGCTGGTGGAGTTACGCTAGTCTAACCATAGACTGTAACACGCTGCCCCTCCTCCCTAGCAGCGTCCTTGCCGCTCTGCTTACACAAATGTGTTAGTAAGAGTTTGTTTATAAAGTAGGCGTCTGCCTACTAGAAGGCATTCCTAACATCTACTTTTCTTATAGTAAATAGCTTATTAGTCCTGTTTATTCTATTGTTCTTATGTTGCTTATTGTTTTAATCTTTTTTACTAGACAAAGATAAGGCCCTATAGCGCTTACTAGTTCTTAAAGTTGTCTTATGTGTTAACTTTGTCCTTAAATAACTGTGTTAAGTGTGTAAAAAAACATAGTAAATGCAACACCTTTGTTTCTAATACTACATAGGATTGTCTAAAGAAAGAGAGGAAGTTGCTTTTTTAAAAGGCCTTTATTATAAAGGCTTATAAGTAGAAGCTTAATAACTAGATGTTATATTAAGTTTAGAAGACTTTAAAAGTAAAAGCTAGAGAGCGTTCTAAATAGAATTATATCTAAAAATTACTAGATTTACTAAAGGCTTATTATGCAAAGTACTTAGAGGGGGATCTTTTCTTCTTAAACAAGATAAAAGCTTTAGAGGCTAAAGTAAAGAGCTATTCCCCTCCTTAACTATTATTAGCTAGGACTTGTCTCTAAAGGCTGCTGCTATCTAGTAATAATATAGCAGTTTCTTTTAATATAGGTGCCTTATTGCCTAGCTAGTTTCTTTTAGACAAGCCTAAAGGTACTCTTATACTAGCAGCTACACATTCCTTAAATTCTTAGCTAGTTTCTATGTGTTTTTACTAGTAAGCTATTCTTTTTATTTTACTAGAAATTCTTTTTAGTTTTTTTAGTTACTAATAATGCGCTTTACCTTATATTCTATTTCTTTGTCTTCCTATTTTTGTGTAGACAGGGGAATTCCTTTAGGTGCTTTTTCTAGTCTAGAGATATAGAACTATAGGTGTATTTTTATATGTAAGGGAAGCTTAAGCTTATAGTTGTCTTATTAAGTTTAAAGGACTTTATATAGTTCTATTCTTTTTTCTGCTAGCTTTCTAGAAGGTCTAGGTATTCTAAGGTTCTTTATATTAAGGTATATGTAATCTCTTAGGTAGATTTCTAGTCCTAATTATTATAATTTATTTACATACTTCTCTATTATTTCTCTGCTAGTCCTAGCTTTAATAGCTAACTTTTTATATATCTGTTATAAGTCTATTAGCTAATTTATTAACTTTTAAAGGTCTATAAGTTAGTTTCTATGCAATGTAAAATATAGGTTGTAACTAAAATTAGCTTTATAAGGTGTTTCTTTTATTATAGCTAACTCTATGTTGTTAATAGCTAGTTGCGCTATTAAGAGCTATTCTGCCTAATTATTCTAAGTGTAAGAAATGTACTTTCTTAAGTATTTCTTAACTTCTGCATTTACTCTTTTAGTCTATCTATCTGTCTGCAGGTAGTAGGCTGTTAATAGCCTGTACGCTATTCCTAGGTGCTGCATTACTGCCTTCTAGAAGCTGCTAGTAAACAGCTTATCTTAATTAGAGATAATAATCTTAAGGCATCTATATACTAATATTATGTTTTATTTTAATTTATAAATAAATTTTTTAGCAGTTATTATTTTTTCTAAGGGCTAGGTGTATAGATACTTAGTAGTTTTATCTAGGGCTACTGTAATTATGTTGCACATCCTGTCTGTCCCTAGTTCTTTAGACAGGGGTAATCTTATAATAAAATCTATTATAATTATTATTTATAGTAATTTAGGTGCTTTAATTAGTTAGAGGTACCTGTAGGCTTTGTGTCTCTATAAGTTATTCTTATTACAGATGTTACATTCTCTAAGCACCTCTATGCATAATTGCTTTATTTTTAGTATTTGTTATAGTACAGCAGCCCTTAGCTTTTTCTAAAGGGTGCCTATTCTAGGGTGTCTAAACATTAGGGATTTATAATATTTTTAGATTAGGTTTTTCTATCTTTGCTTGCTAGCTATAAGCATATAAAATTCCTCTATAAGTTAGGGTCTATTATAGACCTACTCTTTATTAGTTTCTTTAAAGAGTGTAAACTTTTTAGTTTTTTCTTCTTTTCTATTAAAGTAGTCTAGTCTTTAGCTAAGGGCGTTAGCCTACTAGTTCTGTGCTCTAGGTATGTGTTTAATAATATCGTTAAACTATGCAAGTTCTATTACCTATTTTATGTGCATTAGTAATAGTTTCTTTACTGTTAGAAACGTAACTAAATTTGCATAGTTAGTTATAACATTAAATAGTTTTACTATCCTATGTAGCTTTATAGCCTAAACTCTTATAGTATTTAGTATTACTTTTAGTTCTTTATTAGGTATGCTGTAGTTTACTTTAGGTCCTAAAAACTTAGCAGAATAGTATGCAACTAGATGCCATTTTCTGTCTTCCTGTTTTTAGTATAGCGCAGCTCTGCTAGCTCTAAGGGACGCGTCTGTATAGATTTTTGTATCTAACTATAGGTTGTACATTCTTAGTACTAGTTTATCTATTATAGCTTGTTTTAAGGCTATAAACGCTTTGTTTATTTCTAGAGTCTAGACAAACTTTGCTATAGCCTAATCCTTAGTTATAGTGTTTGTTAGTAGTATAGTAATCTTTAAATAGTCTTTAATTATTTATCTAACATAGCCTAATAGTCCTAGGAATTCTTTTACTTCCTTAACTATTATAAGTTCTAGCTATTTAAGCACTTTTTATATTTTAGCTAGATTAATCTTTATTTCTTTACTATTAATTATAAATCCTAAGTATTTTATTTTAGTAATATAAAATTTGCATTTAAAGAGCTGTAAGTAGAGTCTATACTTTCTAAGCTGTTCTAAAACTTTTTATACTTTCTATATATAGTCTTCTAGGGTATCTTTTAAGTAGATAAGGATGTTATCTAAATATACTAGAGTAAAAACATTAAGGTACAAGTTAAGAGCTGTGTTAATAATTTACTAGAACATTGCTAGAGCGTTTATTAAGCTAAACAGCATTACTAGTAATTTATAGAGTCTCTATAAAGTCCTAAACACTGTAAGCTATTTATCTTCTTCCTGTATCCTTATCTTGTTAAATTTATTCTGTACATTAAACTTTATAAAATACTAGGTTCCCTTTAATTAGTTTATAATGTTTTATATAATTAGTAGAGGAAATTAGTCTTAAATTATGTTATTATTTAGAGTTTTATAGTCCTAATAAACTTAGATTTTTCTTTCTTTCTTTTTTACAAAGACTATAGCTAAAGCTATAGAGCTATAGCTTTCTTAGATATAGCCTTATGCTAACATCTTATTAATATATTCTTACAAGGCCTCTTTCTGCACCCTAGTTAAAGGGCAGAGCCTATGCGTTTTTAGGTTGTAATTTTTTATTAAGTTAATAGCATAATCCTAAGGCTAGTGCAGTAGTAGTTCTCTAGGGTCCTCTAGTGTCTTAAATATATTCTTATAGTCTTTATATTTAGGCGGGATGCAGCCTTCTTTTTAGATTTAAATAACACTAATCTATTCTACATTCTTATCTTTTTTAATTATTTTATAAGAGACTTTCTTAAGTTTTTTTTTTATTAATTATATTACCTAGGCTTTTAGCTCTTAGTAAGGGAATTTCTAGAGTTTCCTTTTCTTAGAGTAGTAACTGCTACTCTATTTTGCTTATTTGTGGATCTAGCATTTGTTATTATAGCATGCTAACTAAGTTATGCGTGCGTGGTTGTTAGGAGTTTCTATAGTTATAGTTCTCTAATTAATTGCAGGGTTATGTGTTCTAAGCTAATTATATCCTAGGATTATGTTATATTTGCCTCCTAGCTTAAGTATGTTTATAGACCTTTAATTACTTATGTTAGAGGTTTTAAGGTCCTTTTTATAAGTTTTTAGGTTAATCTATCCTCTACTGTACTTAATTAATAAAGTGTTAGTAAGGGTTACCTTAAATAGGTTTTTTTTTATTTAGAATAGTATGCTTTATTTATCTACCTATTTCTTGTTTATTATAGTAAAGGTGCATCTGCTGTCTACAAGGGCTAGTCTAGGCCACCCCTTATACATAAAGGTAGTTGTTAGGCTGTGTCCTGCCCCTTATCCTACTGTAATTACTGCTAATATGTTATATTTAACTTCTTTATTAAGAAAAAGATAAAAGTTAATGTTCTATAAGTTATTATTAAACTTATTTTTTTTTTTTATAGATTTAATGCTCTTAATTACAGCAGTTAGCTGCTTTACATTTATAATCTTTAACTAAGTAATATAATGTTAGGTAGTCTTCCTTTCTTATAGCCTTTTATTAAAAGTAATAAAACTTATAGTTTTTTTATTTATTACACTTTATCTATGCTTCTTATTTATAAGGAGGAGCTGTTTAACAAGTGTAGTAATTTATAGTTTTATAGGCTAAGGCTATTCCTTACTATAGGCAACTGTTGTGGTTCCTTTCCTATGTAGGCTACTATCCTGCTTAATGTTTGTTGTCCTAGTGTTTAACATAGTATTATTATGTACACTAGTACTAGGGGTACAGACACTTATTAGGTTTGTGTAATGTGCTAAGGGGACTTTCTTAGGTCTACTAAGGGTACTCCTTTATTTGCACTAGCTGTACAGAGTAGTTTTTCTATTAGTAACTATTAGTGCTATAGGTGCTGCTTCTGCAAAGAACACATTACCTATAATTCTATTATATTATAAGAGCCTTCCTAGAGATTGCTAGGCTTAGGAGCAGTGCCTTAGGTTTTTTTAAGCGCTAGTTATAGTACTTTAAACCTAGCAGGTTTACCTAACTATTTTAGCTTTTAATTTCTAATCTTAGTAAAAAACTACTATTACTCTTTTTTATTTATAATGTTATAGTTAACTTTAGCTATTCTTTATATAATGTTAAATGTTAAATAGTTATTGCTAATATTTATTTAGTAAAGCAAGACTATACAATTACTTAAGTAGTTATGTTATAACCTGCACTTCTAGCACCTACATCCCTAGAATTGTTAGGAAAGCTCTCTTACTAAAGTGCTAGAGGTCTAGTCTTAAAGGGGGAACTATTTTTCTTTTTTTTAGACATTTATAATATATCTTTAAATCTAAGTCTCTTCTCTGTATTCTTTAAAGATTACAAGGTCCTATAACACTATATTAAAACTACTAAAATTTTAAATAACTACTTTCTAATATAGTTTAGAGCAGTTGTTTAAAGAATAGTTTTCTTTATATTACTAGTAAAGTCTATTATCTAGTCTTTCTTATATTTCTTTATCTATAAGGCTATATTTAGTAGTAATAGTTTTTATTATTATAGTAGTATTTTTATTCTCCCCCTTCTAGGAGTCTAGGTAGTTTTAGCAAAAATGTCCTACTTTTCTACAGTTTAGGCAGGCCTTATCCTTTAGCCACTTTTATTATTCCTTTATTAGAGGCGGCCTATTGCGTCCTAGAACTTAGCTCTTTTTAAAAGGGGGGCTCTATATATGCTTTATATAGCTAAGGTCTATTAGCTCTTTATTATATTATAAAAGCTTTTTCTTTCTAGAGATAAATTCTAGTTTCTAGAAAGTTCCCTTTAATTTCTTTTCTTTTTTACATTCTTTATAGTAATTATTATAGGTTGTTGCTTTCTTAATGTAGTTTTTAAAAGTAGTTAGTTAGTCTATATGCATAAACTTGTTTTTTACTTTGTTGTTTAGTCTATTATAAAACATGCAGTATAGGGCTTTCTAGTTGTTCTATCTATAGATAGCTATTTACTCTCTAAAGCGTGCTGCGTAGTTTTAGACTAGTCTGCTGCCTTGTCTTATGTTGTCTAGTCTATTAGCTGTAATTTTTTTTTTGTCTAGAGTCCTATAAATAGCTAATAGGGCTACTTTAAAATTTTTAACACTACTAAATACTTCCTTAGTTTTAGGGTTAAGTAGTGTGCTGTTAGCTCTAAAGTCTATCTAATTATTAGTGTAGGGCTAGAACTAGATTGCAAAAAGGCCTTCTAAGTGTAATCTTATTTAAAAGATTATTTCTGTGTTAGTCTAAAATGCTTCTTTATTATATTGCATATAGAGGTGGCATCTAGTAAAGAATAGTTAGAGGTCTTTTAATAATTCTTTAAAAAGCTTTAAAAGAGCTAATTTTAAAGCCTTTTTAGCTGCAACGCTTACTCTATCTATTAAGATATTTTAAACTTTTGCTAGTTTAACTTGTAGTTTATGTATCTAGTAAGCTTAAGTAGTAGCCTTATAAGAGTTAGTAAGAGGTAGGGGGCTTTATAAATTTATAGTTTTTTAGTAAAGGTTAGCTATTTCTTACTTAAGTTTTAGTAGCTTACTAACCTTATTACTAATCTGCTATAGTTCCTTAATGTTATTCTAAATTAAGTTAATTTATTCTACAAGAACAGCTTTACTTTAGGTAGAAACTTCTATAGATCCTAATAGCACAGTGTAGGCTATGTTAGAATCTAAATTATGTTAAGAGGTTACTATACTTTTTAAAGAAGGTAGTGTTTAATGTTATAATTTTTACTTTAGAAAGCACTTAGGTCTTATTATGTTCCTAGGGGGGGAGTAGGACAAGTTGTAGGGGCTAATCTAGTAGAGTGTACAGTCCTACATACAGGCTAATGGGCTAATGGAGGATTCTAGAGTGACTAGATTGTGGTTTGCCCTATGTGCAGCAGTAGGGAGGCTAGGGTTAAACAGTCTGTGATAGACAGGGTTAGAGGTATATATAGTGCAAGATATATAAATAGTATTACAGCTCTTTATAAAGCTAAATGCTACTTAGTCTATGTAATAAATAAACTAAATGTTAAACACACCCTTTAAAAAGTTGTTTAATGTGGGAACTATATACATATGCTAGGGCGCCAAGGGTAGCAGGAGGAGTCTATAGGAGCCCGCCAAGGAGAGCTCCTTAAGCTCCTTAAGCTCCCACTGATACGCGGCCTGTTTCTCTATTAGACGACGCATTCTTCCATGATCTTGGGCAGGTGCACTGCCTCCGTGTCCTCCGACTGGTCCCTAAGCGAACCTTGTTCCAACTCAGCTAGACTGTGGAGCACTGCTGGTGGAGTTACGCTGGTCCAACCATAGACCGTAACAATTACCTATCTAATACTAATTTGCTAAGCATTATGCAACAACTATATAACAGCGCAGGCAAGACAATAGGTCTAAATGCAGTAGGAATCTAGTTAGAGGCATATAGAAGTGCGTGGGGACTTAGAACCTAGGAATGCTATTAACACCTATAGGCCTTATATAAAAAATATTAGAAAACTACTAAGCTAGCTAAAAAAAAAAAAAGGTGCAACTAAATACTTAAAAAAATAAAAGTAACTATAAAAGATAAAGTTAAGTTATAGTTAAAGCTAATATAAAAACTTATTACATAAGTTCTAAGCAACTTAAGATAAAATAATTTATAAAAATTATTATAAACTATTCTTTAACCTAAATAACTTACTATAAAAATAGAATAGTAAGTAGCATAGATATCACTAAAAGTAAGCTTTTAAAGAAAGATAGAAGTGTATTATAAGAGAGACAAATTGCTACTAAGCCTTACTTGTTAGAATTTATGCTTATATACAAAGTACAGGTCATGTGACCTCTAAACAGGTCAGGGGAGGCCATACTAGCCCGCTCTAGGACATCTAGCCTTACACCTACCTTAATGTGCTAACTATTGCTCTAAGCAAGCTTTGCTTTTACAGATCATTTATGAACTGTCGTAGTATTTTAATACTTACATACTATTATATTAAACTATTTAGTTATATAGATAAGAAAGATACTAAAGACTTTTTATTAACTAAAGCCTTTTAGTTTAAAACTTTCTATTCTTTTTAATTAAGATTACCTTTAGAAAAGTTATATAAAGCGTACTAAAGTAGAAACTTAAAGACTACTAATAACTTATTAAGATTAAAGATAACTACTAATGCTTAACTTTTAACTACTAACTTCTAACTACTAACTACTAACTACTTACTTTAATAATAGCTAAACTTGCTTTTATAAAACTTAAAGCTAGACCTTCTTAATTTAAAGTTAAGCTACAGTAACTTAGCTTTTAAAAGGTTAAAATCTACTAACTGTAATAAAGTAGGCGCTCCGCCTGCTAAGCTAATACAATACAACTTTCCCTACTGTACTAAAAGGTACACACAAGAATACTTAAGCTAAGTATTCTTGCATAGTATAATATATATATAGATAATGCTAGGGTAAGCACTAGCACTAGCAGTTGTCTCTAGCCTAGCCTAAACCTCTATAAACGAGAGAAGGCCACGTAGTTGACTGTGCCGACCTTGTTACACTAACTACTAAATTACCTCTAATAATGCCTTAAATCACCTCTACAACTCTAATAGTAAAGGATCTTTTAGGTACTTTTAATAATACCTTAATGCTACCTTACTAAGCGTATGCCTAAGATTAATAACTATATAGATAGCAAAAAACTAATATTTAGATAATAGTAGGCCTTAATTAACAAGCTAGACATTAATGTAGATTACTATTAGAGTAGGTGCGCACACATAGCGTTTAGTTTAGAGACTACTGTTAGTATTATAAAGAGATATTTTAGAGCAAGGACATCTAGCTAAATTAGGCTAGTTTTAGTTTAAAAAGGTAGAGAATATAACAGTAATACTTCTTACTCTAATTACTACTAATAAGGACTATTAATTTATAAAAAGAGGGGTAGTGTAATAATTCTTATAAATTATTCTATCTTAGGTTGCCTAGAATCTATCTAAAGGGTTCTTATATTAGCTCTAACTCTAAACTAGCTCTAACCCTGTATTACAATCCTTACTCGCGGTAATGCGAGTACACGGGCCTTAGTGGGTATAGCGAAAAGGAGGGCGCGGCGTCACCGGATGTACGGTCTGGCTAATGCCGCGGGTTGGGTAAAAAGAGTTAGAATGGGTAGTCCTAATCATGGTTTGCCCTTAGACAACAGTATAAGGCGCTAGGTTAAACAGTTCTGTTAAACAGGAAGAAAGGTATATATAGTACAAGATATACAGATAGTATTTAGCTTGTTATAAAGCTAAAAGGCTACTTAGTCTATATAAAGAATAAACTAAACATTAATTACACTTTTTTAAAGTTAATTTTCCTCTAGTCTATATAGAAACTAGTAGTTTATAAAATTATGCTGTAGGCTGCTTAAGCATACAAGAACGTGCAGCATTCTAGTGCTATCTTATACAGGCTGTTGCACATTTTTCCTTTACATCCCTATTAGACAAGGCACTTACCTAGCAGCTAGTCTATCTGCCCTAGGCTCTTTTTGTCTAAGCCTATTACTTTTTTTTATTTTAGTATAAACAGGTTTTATTTTTATTTGTTAAGAGAGTAGAGCACTTTAAGAAGGTCTATAGTAGTCTACCTGTAAACTGCATAGTGTAGTAGGGACGTAACACGCAGGCCTCCCTCTCTAGCAGCGTTCTTGCTGCTCTGCTTACACTGCTATAAGTGTTAGAATTTATTTATTACTTATAAGTTTCTTTTTATAAAAGCTTTTTATAAGTCTACTTTTTTTTTAACTATAGCTTACTAGCTATGCTGTGTTTATTATTTTTATACTACTATATATTTTAACTTTTTTTAGTAAATAAAGATGTGTTTTTATAGTTTTTATTACTTATTTAGTTTTTTTATGTTCTAACCTTATTATTAAATAAATGTGTTAAGTGTTTTTAAAAAAGAAGTTATTATAATACCTTTATTTTAAACACTACTTAGAAAAGGCTTAAAAAGAGAAGGTCTTAAATCTTATAAAAAGTTAAAAGTGCCTAGGCTAAGCAAAGTGTAGTAGTAAAGTGTTAGGCTTATAAAGCTATAACTACGCTAGAGCAGCTTTAATTATTAAAGGCTTATAAGTTATATAAAAAGAAATAGCTAAAGCTACTTAAAAGTTAAAAAGTAAAGTATTTAAAAAAGACTTATTATTACTAGATAAAATAAAAGCATTTAAGGGAAAAGCTACTAAGCTTTTACCTTCTTAGCCTACTTCTCTTAGTTTTTATCCCTCTATATTACTGCTATTTAGTGCTAGTCTAGCTTTTATCTCTTTCTACTCTAATAAGCTGTCAGATATGCGCACCTACTGTCAAGACAGGAGGAACACTTGACGAAAGCTGCTACATAGTACGAGCAATAAGCTCGAACAGTATATTGCTGCAAATTGCTGCATGTTGCAGCATTTTGCAGCAAATTGCAGCAAATTGCAGCATGTTACAGCATTTTGCAGCATTCTGCAACAAATTGCAGCATGTTGCAAGCTGGTCGCGCATAGGGCAAGTGCGCGAGGGACTCGGATCGGAAAAACAAAAGCCGAGCAACACGAGTAGAGCAGAAAAGGATTGATAAATTAATACAATCAATGATAATCCTATACATCATATCCAAACCCATCATTCATCTCAGGAAGCCTAGAAACAATGCTTCAATCTGACATAAGCTTTTGCCTAGGTAGTTTTATTTAAATAAAAAAAGTAGTACTTCTTTAGTAGTTAGTAGGCATTTATTAAGTTCTTAATTAGTTTTTATGTATTTTTACTAGTAGTTAAGCTATTTTTTTTTATTTTACTAAAAGCTTTTAACGTACTTCACAGGCAAGTTGCTTACACACCTAAGTTGCTTACTTTTGCTAAGACCCTACTAAACTACTCTTTTTACACTAATGCATTCTCTATAACACTACTTAGACGCGCTAAAAGAATGTTAAATACAGCTTACGCTCTAAGCTTTTAAATAAGATATAAAACTCTTAAAAAACATGCTACAGCTATGTGCAGAGTTCTATAAAAGATAATAAATAACTATAGCGCTAGACAACTTTTACAAGCTAATTCTTGTCAGATTGAAGCACTGTTTCTAGGCTTCCTGAGATGAATGATGGGTTTGGATATGATGTATGGGATGATTGATTGATTGTATTAATCGTGTTGATTTATCGATCCTTTTTCTGCTCTACTCGTGTTGCTCGGCTTTTTGTTTTGCCGATCCGGGTCCCTCGCACACTTGCCCTATGCGCGACCAGCCTGCAACATGCTGCAATTTGCTGCAA
>NW_022985187.1:171912-177016 GCF_010093535.1 Lindgomyces ingoldianus
TGCAGCAACATACTGTTCGAGCCTATTGCTCGTACTATGTAGCAGCTTTCGTCAAACGTTCCTTCTGTCTTGACAGTAGGTGCGCATATCTGACACACCCCCTCAGCTTAGACATGCTTCAAGCTGGTTCCCGATTGCGCATCCTTAGTATGCTTCCAGGGCTTCCATTCTTGCTTCAATCTCTTCCATATCCGCTTCCTAACTGACTATCCTCTCCCTGACGTCAACTAGCCAAATTTGCTGAAGAAAGCTTAGCCATTTGCTGGCTAGAAGCGCTTTAGTGAGTCCGTCCGCAAGCATCTCGCTGGAGGGGACATGGACAACCTTGATTGTTTGTCAAGAGACTTCCTGTCAGAGCCAGTGGTTATGGATGTTGACATGTCGGAGCTTGGTTTGAAGTCAAGATATCTCTTTGTTTACTAGTTAGATTGTCTGCTTGTTGTTGCACTAGATTATAATAGTTAAATTAGGCATCTTAACCTGCAGTTTGTTAAGGAGCATTCTTGTAAACATAGCTTCCTTAGCAACTTAGGACAGTGCAAGTAATTCTGCTTTTGTTGTTAACATTGTGACTATATCTTGTTTATTTACTTACTATGCAATTTATCTGCTAAATAGTTAAATAATGTAGCTCTAAGAGCTCTTCCTATCTAGTGTATTATCTACAAATAACGCATTGCTTGCTACTACAAGGTAGTCTTCTCTTCCTAATTAGAGTGCGTACGTCTATGTCGCATGTAGGTATAGGATGACTTAATTAGCTGCATCCTAATAGTTAGATGCAGGATTTGTGAGAAACTGTGCAAGGCGTAATGTAGTAAAGGTGATGTCTAGTCTTGTAGTAACTACTGCAAAGAGCAGAGATCTAATCTTCTACTAATATTAATTTACTTCTAATAGAGTTGCAAAACTAGATTGCAGCATAAGTTTAATCCTACTTATAGGTGTAGCGTGCTGCAGGTCTTTTCTGTTAGCTAGCCTAGCTATCTTGTTAATATATAATGCTTATAATAGCTAAATTATTTATTACTGTTAATCTTTAATAATCTTAACTCCTAGAAACTATTATAGGTCCTTGCCTTTTATTAAGGTATACTTCTCTTGTAACTAGTCTACTACACGCTGTGCATCTGCTTTAAAGCCTTTCTTGTACACAACAATAAGGTTGTCTATGTAGAAAAAGACAAATATTCTAGCTTTAGTTATATAGTAGAGTTTATGTAAAACAGCTAAAAACCTAAGGCCTTTAAAAGTTATTATAAAATAGTATTGCTAGAGTAGAGAAGAAATTTATAGGCTATATAGTGCTTTTTAAAGCTTTAGTATTATACCTAGTTTCTAATAGCCTCTTAGCATCTGCATGTAGATATCGCGGTTAATTGCTGTATGTATAAATGTGTTAGTTACATTATATTATTTAAGCTCTAGGTTAAAGTGTGCAGATATTACTATTAGCATTTAAAATAAGTGTTTTGCTAGAGTAGCAGCGTAGGTATCTTATGTAGTAATATTTCTTTATTAATTACTGTAGACTACTAGTTACGCCTTGCATCTTTGCAATCTGTAGTGCTTATTAAGCTTATAGGTGTACACCTACATACAATCTAGAATCTGCTGTTTAGCTGCCTTAATTAGCTTTATCTAGACCTCTGTTTAGAATTTTATTATCTAATAACTATCTAGGTGCGTTCTTTTTGCTGCCTTAAACATCTTATGTAAAGGGTGCTCCTCTAGTTACTTTTAGGTTAATAGTAGAAGTAGCAGCTAGCTTTTATAAAGTGTTTTTCTTTTAAATAGTATTTTTATTAATGCTGCTTTATCTAGCGTCTTACTGCTATGCTTTTTTACACTTTTAGATCTTATGCTAGCTATAAAGGCTACAGCTTATAGTACAGTTTTTAATAACTTTATTTAGCTTAGCTTTAGTGCTGCTCTAGCTATTAACTGCATAAGTAATGCTGTAGGTAGCAGAGTATTTAAAGAAGATAAATAGTTATCTCTAATCTTTCTTTCTTAATAGTAGCCTAGTAGGTCTACTTTATTAAAATTTAATATATTGTCTATAGTGTTGTCTTTATAGAATAACTCTGTCTTTAGCTAATAACTAGGTGTTAGAAGCTTAATTATTCTAATATATATAGTAATTTCCTTTACTGTGTTGTGCATAAAGTTATTTATTAGGTCTTTAGGCTTACTACTAAAGATTAAGTGTTTATTAAAGATAACATTATGTGTATAGATTACTTTTACTAGCAGTAGTATCTATACATAGTAGATGTTTAATAATTAGTACCTAACTAGATATCTAATCTACACCTTTAGGTCTAGCCTCTATAGCTTAGATTTATTCTAATGTGTGTTATTAGTTATTATAAATGCTTTGCAGCTATAAGCTCTTAGATGTGTAAAGCTTAGCTTTTAAATTAACATAACAACTTTATTATTTAGAGCTGCTTATGTAAAGAAGATCTTATATAGTGTCTTCTAGTTATTAGCATAGTTTAGCGTCTAATTATATAGGTATACGCTAGCTCTAGTAATGTATAGCTATACATCCTATAGTAGGTTAGCATCTAGTTACATAGCCTATAACTTCTTCTTATTTACACTTTCTAAGCGTTTAGCTTCTTTGTTCTAGGCTTATGTATCTAGTGCTAAAGGCTTAATAGTTATTCTATGTAATGCTAGCTAGTGTTCTACCTTTAGTTTTACTGTTATAATCTTATTATTAGCTTTAATAACTTTTACAGTAATGTTATAATAGTTCTTTAAAAAAAAAAAATTATAAAAGCTTTAATAATTAATTTAGTAAGCTTATTATCTTTAAAGTAGAGGTCTTACTAAAGGCTAGAATACTTGTTAGTAATTAGCATTTAACTCTACTCTTTTATAATGCTTTGTGCTTTATATGCATAGAAATTAATTAATAGTCTTTTACTAGGTCTACTATTACTAATTTATAGTGTGTAGCTAATTTATTATTATATCTTAGCTCTACTATATAAGTTACATTAGACTGTTGTAATTTCTTTAATTTACACCCCCTTAGCTTACTGTATAAGGTATTAAAGTATAGCTAGTTTAAGGTGTTCTAAACACTTATGCTATAGCTCTGCTAATGCCTTTTATAGACTATGTTTAGTTCTTATGTTAATTATGTGTGTATAATATAAGCCCTTTTATAGTAGATAGTACTTTAACACTTATTAGCTATAGATCTTTATAAGATCTTTAATTATTATTTTATCTAAGGCCTTTAAAGTAGTTAGCTTTGCTTATGTGTCCTACTAAATTCCTTTCTGTTGTAGTAGGCAGAACAAGACTAGGTTGCATAGCAGGTCTAAGCACAGTGCAGTGTTATGTAGTATAAGACTGTATGCTTAACTATGTGTTCTATGCTTACTTTTTAGGCTTAGTGTAATTAATCTATAGCTTTAAATCTATATGTAAGAGTTTCTAAACTAAATAAAGTTTTTTAGTGTTAGTAAATAATAGTTATAGATTTAATTAAAATTATTTATAATATAGCATGTTAAGCTTAAGTTAAGGATAAATAATTCTCTTAGCAGATATCTATTCTAGTTTAAATTAACTATAGCTAGCAATGCAGCTGCCTTAACTTTTAATACTTTTTAGCTTTTAAGTTAGTCTTTTTATATCTTTAGTGTAGGTGTATATAAACTCTTTAGAATTAGTATTTTTAAATTATGTCTACACTGCTCTCTTAGTAGGCCTTAAAATTTTAAGTTATGCTTATGCTTTAATGCTATAAGCTTTTTAACTCTTTTATTTAGCATCTACTAGTCTAGTGCTCTATCTAGATAGACATAGAAGTAGTCCTTTAGTGCATAGATGTGTCTGCATGTAGGACATTTAGTGCCTCTTATTTTAGCAGGTTTTTAGCTTAAAGATAACTTTCTATTATTTTTTTAATAACATTAATATTAAAGTTTACCTTATTTTCTTAACATTGCAACTTCTGCACTATAGGTGTCCCTGTTTGTGCCCTAGGTAGTTTTTCTACTTTTAGTAAAGTATAATAAGTTATCTATTATAAAGGCAGCTTTATGCTTTTCTATATATATTAGATAATTTAACATTATATGTTTTTAAAAGCGCTTTATTATTTTTTTTTAATTTATATTTAGTGTAAACTATCTACTTTTCTAAAAAGTTATAGACTAATAAAAGGCAACTTTATTTATAGTAGTTAGAAAGTTCTTTGCTATAGCATTAAACTGCGTTGTTTTTAGAACATTTTGTGTCTCTGCTTCTGTAGCAGCGTAGTTATACTCTGCTAGTTACAGGTCCTATATGCTTGCGTTTCTTAGCAGCTTTAGAGATGCATTATATTAGTTACACATATGTTCTTGTTTAAATTAGTTGTTAACATCTATTGTAGCTTTAAAGTTTGTAATCTACTATCTAAGTAGTTAATCTAGGGAACAGCATGTACACTGCAGATGCAGGCTAACTGTTAACTAGATAAAGACAATAATCTGTTAGAAGCTTAATTACTCTCTTTTATAATTATGTCTATTACTCTTATACTTGTTAGCCTTAATCTTATAGTATTTAATAGCTTCTTTAAAGGCTCTAACACTACTTGTTAATAGCTTGTTTAGGTGCGTAGGCGTTTCAACGTTGGAGGCTAGTGAAAACTCAGCTATTAGCAGCATCTCTAGAGCTCTTGGTTTGGAGATCATTTGGATGGTCAACTTAGGATCCACTTGCGGCCAGATGCCGTGCGCTACACATCTCGATTGCAGCTGCATCATCCAGGCTCTGTAGTCGGTGTGGTCTCAAAGGACGACTGTCGCGTCTCGAGGAGGCTGGGTGGCCATTTTGTATCAATAGAGGCACTAAGACTCTTAATTGTCAGATTAAAGCACTGTTTCTAGGCTTCCTAAGATAAATAATGGGTTTAGATATGATGTATAAGATGATTAATTAATTGTATTAATTGTGTTAATTTATCAATCCTTTTTCTGCTCTACTTGTGTTGCTCAGCTTTTTGTTTTGCCGATCCGGGTCCCTCGCACACTTGCCCTATGCGCGACCAGCCTGCAACATGCTGCAATTTGCTGCAATTTGCTGCAATATG